>NC_069505.1:49165177-49207677 GCF_027579735.1 Bombina bombina | reverse complement strand
CTTGTGGGGCATAATTCTCACTGCGCCTCCCATACATTGATGCTGCCCTACTCCTGGAAAACCTGAGAGAGATTTACTCAGAACTTTCTTTTCTCCTGTTAAGTGTAGTCAGTCCACGGGTCATCCATTACTTATGGAATATTTCTCTTCCTAACAGGAAACTGCAAGAGAATTACCCAGCAGAGCTTGCTATATAGCTCCTCCCCTCACCTATCATACTCAGTCATTCTCTTGCAGCCTAACTAAAAAGGAAGCTGTGAGAGATCTGTGGTGTTTTTTAACTTAGTTTATTTCTACAATCAAAAGTTTGTTATTTTTAAATGGCACCGGAGTGTGCTGTTTATTCTCAGGCAGCATTAGAAGAAGAATCTGCCTGGGTTTCTTTCTATGGTCTTAGCAGACGTAAATAAGATCCACTGGCTGTTTCTCATCTGAGGCGTGAGGTAACTTCAGAGAAGGGGAATAGCATGCAGGGCTCCCCTGCAACAAATGAGGTATGCGCAGTAATTTATTTTCTGAGGAATGGAATTGACTGAGAAAATACTGCTGATACCATTGTAAAGTAAGTTCAGCCTTAAATGCAGTGATAGCGACTGGTATCAGGCTGATGTGTGTGTGTACACTGAATGTATTTTCTAAGGAATGGAATTGACTCTTAAAATACTGTTAATACTGAAATAATGTATGAGCCTTAACTGCAGTAAAAGCGACTGGTAGCAGGCTTATTAATAATAATACATAACTTTCAAATGTATGTTTAAAACGTTTACTGGCATGTTAATCGTTTTATGTGAGGTACTTGGTGATAAAACTTATTAGGGCATGATTTTTACCACATGGCCATTTTTGTTTTCTGCATAGAAACAGTTTCTGAGCTTCCCCACTGTTGTAATATGAGTGGGAGGGGCCTATTTTAGCGCTTTTTTACACAGTAAAAATTCAGTCACAATCTGTCTACTTCATCCTCCATGATCCAGATCGTCTCTAGAGAGCTCAGGGGTCTTCAAAATCCATTTTGAGGGAGGTAATCAGTCACAGTAGTCCTGTGACAGTGTATTTGACTGTGAGAAAAACGTTAATTATATAATTATCAGTTTTTGGGTACTAAGGGGTTAATCATCCATTTGCTGGTGGGTGCAATCCTTTGCTAACTTAATACATTTACTGTGAAAATTTGGTTGCTATAACTATTTTTGATCATTGTTATTTCAACTGTGTTAGTTTTTCTGTGCTTCTTAAAGGCACAGTAACGTTTTTTATATTGCTTGTAAATTAATTTTGAAAAGTATTTCCAAGTTGCTAGTCTCATTGCTAGTTTGTTTAAACATGTCTGACTCAGATGAATCTCTTTGTTCACTATGTTTAAAGGCCAATGTGGAGCCCAATAGAAATTTGTGCACTCAATGTATAGATGTCACTTTAAATAAAAGTCAAACTTTATATGTTAAGAAATTATCACCAGACAACGAGGGGGAAGTTATGCCGACTAACTCTCCTCACGTGTCAGTACCTTCGCCTCCCGCTCAGGAGGTGCGTGATATTGTGGCGCCAAGTACATCAGGGCGGCCCATACAAATCACTTTGCAAGACATGGCTACTGTTATGACAGAAGTACTGTCTAAATTGCCAGAATTAAGAGGTAAGCGCGATCACTCTGGAGTTAGAACAGAGCGCGCTGATAATGGTAGAGCCATGTCTGATGCTGCGTCACAATTTGCAGAACATGAGGACGGAGAGCTTCATTCTGTGGGTGACGGGTCTGATCCGGGTAAACTGGATTCAGAGATTTCAAATTTTAAATTTAAGCTTGAGAACCTCTGCGTATTGCTAGGGGAGGTATTAGCGGCTCTGAATGATTGTAACACGGTTGCAATTCCAGAGAAAGTATGTAGGCTGGATAAATATTTTGCGGTACCGGTGTGTACTGACGTTTTTCCTATACCTAAAAGGCTTACAGAAATTGTTAACAAGGAGTGGGATACACCCGGTGTGCCCTTTTCACCACCTCCTATATTTAGAAAAATGTTTCCAATAGACGCCACCACACGGGACTTATGGCAGACGGTCTCTAAGGTGGAGGGAGCAGTTTCTACTTTGGCTAAGCGCACCACTATCCCGGTGGAGGATAGCTGTGCTTTTTCAGATCCAATGGATAAAAAGTTAGAGGGTTACCTTAAGAAAATGTTTGTTCAACAAGGTTTTATATTACAACCCCTTGCATGCATTGCGCCTGTTACTGCTGCGGCGGCATTCTGGTTTGAGTCTCTGGAAGAGACCATTCGCACAGCTCCATTGGATGAAATTATGAACAAGCTTAAAACCCTTAAGCTAGCTAACTCATTTGTTTCTGATGCCGTCGTACACTTAACCAAACTTACGGCTAAGAACTCCGGATTCGCCATTCAAGCGCGCAGAGCGCTGTGGCTTAAATCCTGGTCAGCTGACGTGACTTCTAAATCCAAATTGCTTAATATTCCTTTCAAAGGGCAGACCTTATTCGGGCCCGGCTTGAAAGAAATTATTGCTGACATTACGGGAGGTAAGGGCCATGCTCTACCTCAGGACAGGGCCAAATCAAAGGCCAAACAGTCTAATTTTCGTGCCTTTCGTAACTTCAAGGCAGGAGCAGCATCAACTTCCTCCGCTCCAAAACAGGAAGGAGCTGTTGCTCGTTACAGGCAGGGCTGGAAAGTTAACCAGTCCTGGAACAGGGGCAAGCAGGCCAAGAAACCTGCTGCTGCCCCCAAGACAGCATGAAGAGAGGGCCCCCTATCCGGAAACGGATCTAGTGGGGGGCAGACTTTCTCTCTTCGCCCAGGCTTGGGCAAGAGATGTCCAGGATCCCTGGGCGTTGGAGATCATATCTCAGGGATATCTCCTGGACTTCAGAACTTCTCCTCCACGGGGGAGATTTCATCTTTCAAGGTTATCAACAAACCAAACAAAGAAAGAGGCGTTTCTACGCTGTGTACAAGACCTCTTACTAATGGGGGTAATCCACCCAGTTCCGCGGATGGAACACGGGCAGGGATTCTATTCAAATCTATTTGTGGTTCCCAAAAAAGAGGGAACCTTCAGACCAATCTTGGACTTAAAAATCCTAAACAAATTTCTAAGAGTTCCATCATTCAAAATGGAAACTATTCGAACCATCCTTCCCATGATCCAAGAGGGTCAGTACATGACCATGGTGGACTTAAAGGATGCCTACCTTCACATACCGATTCACAAGGACCATTACCGGTATCTGAGATTTGCCTTCCTAGACAGGCATTGCCAGTTTGTAGCTCTTCCCTTCGGATTAGCTACGGCCCCAAGAATCTTTACAAAAATTCTAGGATCACTTCTGGCGGTACTAAGACCGCAAGGCATAGCGGTGACTCCGTACCTAGACGACATTCTGATACAAGCGTCAAGTTTTCAAGCTGCCAAGTCTCATACAGAGAGAGTTCTGGCATTTCTGAGGTTGCATGGGTGGAAGGTGAACGTGGAAAAGAGTTCTCTATTACCACTTACAAGAGTTCCCTTTCTAGGGACTCTTATAGATTCTGTAGAGATGAAAATTTACCTGACCGAGGCCAGGTTATTAAAACTTCAAAATGCTTGCCGTGTCCTTCACTCCATTCCACACCCGTCAGTAGCTCAGTGCATGGAAGTAATCGGCTTAATGGTAGCGGCAATGGACATAGTACCATTTGCGCGCCTGCATCTCAGACCGCTGCAATTGTGCATGCTAAGTCAGTGGAACGGGGATTACTCAGATTTGTCCCCCCTACTAAATCTGGATCAAGACCAGAGATTCTCTTCTATGGTGGCTCTCTCGGCCACATCTGTCCAAGGGGATGACCTTTCGCAGGCCAGATTGGACGATTGTAACAACAGACGCCAGCCTTCTAGGCTGGGGAGCAGTCTGGAATTCCCTGAAAGCTCAGGGATTATGGACTCAGGAGGAGAAACTCCTCCCAATAAATATTCTGGAGTTAAGAGCAATATTAAATGCTCTCCTAGCTTGGCCTCAGTTAGCAACTCTGAGGTTCATCAGATTTCAGTCGGACAACATCACGACTGTGGCTTACATCAACCATCAAGGGGGAACCAGAAGTTCCCTAGCGATGTTGGAAGTCTCAAAGATAATTTGCTGGGCAGAGTCTCACTCTTGCCACCTGTCAGCGATCTACATCCCAGGCGTGGAGAACTGGGAGGCGGATTTTCTAAGTCGCCAGACTTTTCATCCGGGAGAGTGGGAGCTCCATCCGGAGGTCTTTGCTCAACTGATTCGTCGTTGGGGCAAACCAGATCTGGATCTCATGGCGTCTCGTCAGAACGCCAAGCTTCCTTGTTACGGATCCAGGTCCAGGGACCCGGGAGCGGTGCTGATAGATGCTCTGACAGCCCCTTGGGTCTTCAACATGGCTTATGTGTTTCCACCATTCCCAATGCTTCCTCGTTTGATTGCCAAGATCAAACAGGAGAGAGCTTCGGTGATTCTGATAGCGCCTGCGTGGCCACGCAGGACCTGGTATGCAGACCTTGTGGACATGTCGTCCTGTCCACCGTGGTCTCTGCCTCTGAGACAGGACCTTCTAATTCAGGGTCCTTTCAAACATCCAAATCTAATTTCTCTGAGGCTGACTGCATGGAGATTGAACGCTTGATTCTATCAAAGCGTGGTTTCTCGGAGTCGGTTATTGATACCTTAATACAGGCTAGGAAGACTGTTACCAGAAAAATTTACCATAAAATATGGCGTAAATATTTACGTTGGTGCGAATCCAAGAGTTACTCATGGAGTAAGGTTAGGATTCCGAGGATATTGTCCTTTCTACAAGAGGGTTTAGAAAAGGGCTTATCTACTAGTTCGTTAAAGGGACAGATTTCTGCTCTGTCTATTCTTCTACACAAACGTCTGGCTGAAGTTCCAGACGTTCAGGCTTTCTGTCAGGCTTTAACTAGGATTAAGCCTGTGTTTAAGTCTGTTGCTCCGCCGTGGAGCTTAAACTTAGTTCTTAATGTTCTTCAAGGCGTTCCATTTGAACCCCTTCATTCCATTGATATCAAGTTGTTATCTTGGAAAGTTCTGTTTTTGATGGCTATTTCCTCGGCTCGAAGAGTCTCTGAGTTATCTGCCTTACATTGTGATTCTCCTTATCTGATTTTTCATTCAGACAAGGTAGTCCTGCGTACTAAACCTGGGTTCTTACCTAAGGTAGTTACTAACAGGAATATCAATCAAGAGATTGTTGTTCCATCTCTGTGTCCTAACCCTTCTTCAAAGAAGGAACGACTTTTGCATAATCTGGACGTAGTCCGTGCCCTGAAATTATATTTGCAGGCAACTAAGGATTTTCGTCAAACTTCTTCCCTGTTTGTCGTTTACTCTGGACAGAGGAGAGGTCAAAAGGCTTCGGCTACCTCTCTCTCTTTTTGGCTTCGTAGCATAATACGCTTAGCCTATGAGACTGCTGGACAGCAGCCTCCTGAAAGGATTACAGCTCATTCTACTAGAGCTGTGGCTTCCACCTGGGCCTTTAAAAATGAGGCTTCTGTTGAACAGATTTGCAAGGCTGCGACTTGGTCTTCGCTTAACACTTTTTCAAAATTTTACAAATTTGACACTTTTGCTTCGTCGGAGGCTATTTTTGGGAGAAAGGTACTTCAGGCAGTGGTTCCTTCTGTTTAATGTTCCTGCCTTGTCCCTCCCTTCATCCGTGTACTTTAGCTTTGGTATTGGTATTCCATAAGTAATGGATGACCCGTGGACTGACTACACTTAACAGGAGAAAACATAATTTATGCTTACCTGATAAATTCCTTTCTCCTGTAGTGTAGTCAGTCCACGGCCCGCCCTGTTTTTACGGCAGGTCTAAATTTTAATTAAACTCCAGTCACCACTGTACCCTATGGTTCCTCCTTTCTCGTCTGCTTTGGTCGAATGACTGAGTATGATAGGTGAGGGGAGGAGCTATATAGCAAGCTCTGCTGGGTAATTCTCTTGCAGTTTCCTGTTAGGAAGAGAAATATTCCATAAGTAATGGATGACCCGTGGACTGACTACACTACAGGAGAAAGGAATTTATCAGGTAAGCATAAATTATGTTTTTATTCACAGGTCCATGTGAGGGAGAGGACCTCTCAAACCTGGAACTGCCTTGCTGTCAGGAAGCAGATGAGGTAAGTGCTGACTTTCTTTCTGGGGGATAGGAATGGACTCAGAAATAAAGGTTGGGCACTTTATTCAGTGAATGGGACAAACCTCATGCTTGACAATATTAGATTCCCCTTAGAGCATAGGGGACATTTGGGCAGCGTAGCAGCAGGCACTGGGGGTGATTTTTTTTATACTTTTACTTTGGTGGTTCCACATCTCCCGGCGGTTTAGTAACTTTATTAACCGACCGTGAGATTCCTTTTGTCATGCCCATGATGGGAGGTTCCCCAGGAAGCGCCTCCTAATGCGCATTTTTTTTCCTGTTGCTACACTCCATGATATAAAAGCTCTACGCATATCTACATCGTAGCTGCGTGTAAACACCTGACACTGACATTTCTGTGCTGGAGACCGACAGTGCTTCTGAAAGTCTATTTGCGGTTACGGCCCTTACTCAGAGAAGGTAGGCACCTCAGCAAAGTATTGCTGAGGTGTTTGCTAGTTTATTTTAGGGTTTTTACGCCTATCTACACTATATTTGCTCAAACGATATAAAAAAGTTTATTATTTAAAGGGACAGTAACGTTTTTTTGGTTTTTGCATTTTACTAATAAAAATTCAATCTTTTATACCAAATTGTTTAATTGTGTGTTACAATGGACCAAGAGGCCTTACAAAGTGTCACTTGCTCTCTATGTTTTAATGCCAATGTGGAACCACCAATCCCTTTCTGTTCCTTATGTATTGAGAGAACTTTAAGCTACAGGGATACGGATATCTGTGAATAAGAATCACAAGAGGGCGTCTCCTAGTGTAATACTGCAAGTAAAACCCACGATAGCAGATCTTGAAAGAAAATATACTCACAAAATGAGCAGCACCAATGTGCTAAGTGACACAAGCTGAGATATCACAGTTTCCCAGCAAACGGATCCTCTTAAGGATGTAGGGGCCCAGGGGTGCCCTATAGCAGGTACAGGTAAGACTCAGGCTTCCTGAGATGCCTGAGGAAACAGCTAGTACAGCTGAGAAACGCGTTGCAATCTATTTTAAACTGTGTGTTTACTCACTCTGGGTACTGCACACACCCATTGGTTTTATATCAACAGGTTTTAACAAAAAATAAAATGGTTTTGCTGAACTATATTGGAAGCCTGAGTCTTACCTGTAACTGCTATTGGGCACCCCTGGGCCCCTACATCCTTAAGAGGATCCGTTTGCTGGGAAACTGTGATATCTCAGCTTGTGTCACTTAGCACATTGGTGCTGCTCATTTTGTGAGTATATTTTCTTTCAAGATCTGCTATCGTGGGTTTTACTTGAAGTATTACACTAGGAGGCGCCCTCTTTTGTGATTCTTAATCACAGATATCCGGATTCCTTATCTTCTGCTTGGAGAGGAGCTGCCTTAACTACAATACTGGCTTACACCATGGGAGCTATATTATACCATCACTGACGACTGCTCTGGGACTCAATTGATCCATCCTGTGTTCTTCAATAAGGACTCGGCTAAGACTTTTATTTATTTGATTTACAGCATATTGTCTTTTTTACTTTTATTTTATCTGTATATCACTGTGTGAGATATATTAATCATTTGTTCTATTATACAAAGTTATTGCAAGTATAGTAGCTAAAACATTTATGTATACACATCTATTACATTACATTATATTATCTAGTTTCTTCTAGCACCCCCTAGAGTTGGACATGTTAGTGTACCAACAGCTGGTAAAGCTACAGGGATAGACTTTTTTTCTGAGCCAACATTTTCTAAAGAGGATGTTGTTCAGGAATCTAATGATAATGTTTAATATATGTCGCAGCTTTCTCCTCAAGCGTTCCAAATTTTACTGCCCTCACATGCAGTGCCCTGCGCTTCCTCTCTAGCTCCCGCTGGAGTTACTTTAAAAGACATCGCTTCTCTCATCTCTTCTGCAGTTTTAGATGCGTTGTCTGCTTTCCCAATGTTGCAGGGAAAGCATAAGAGGAAAATCAGACATTCAGTTGTTGCTATTTCAGATGTCCCCTCACAGAAGCCTGAGGAGGAGGATAACGTAGTAGCATCTGAAGGTGAAATTTCAGATTCTGACAGTGTAATTCCTCTTGCTGATACTGAAGTGGTATCCTTCAGGTTTAAGCTAGAACACCTCCGTCTGTTACTTGAGGTTTTAGCTACATTGCACGACGGCGATTCCACGGTCGTTGTTACTCTTAAGAAATCCAGTAAGCTGAACAAATATTTTGAGGTACCTTCCTCAAAGTTTTTTCCGGTACCAGACCGAGCTTCTGAGATCATTGCTAAGGAATGGGAGAGACCAGGTATACCTTTTTCTCCATCTCCTATATTTAAAAAGATGTTTCCCATAGCTGACTCGGTTAAGGAGGCTTGGCAAACAGTCCCCAAGGTGGAAGGAGCTGTCTCCACCTTAGCTAAAAGAACTACTATACTCAGAGGATGGTTGTACTTTCAAAGATCCTATGGACAAATTAGAGGGGTTAAAAAAAGAAAGATGTTTGTACACCAGGGCTTACAATGGCAGCCAGCTGTGTGCATTGCTACCGTCACTAGTGCGGCGGCATATTGGTTTGTTGCATTTTCTGATGCTATCAGGACAGAAACTCCCCTGGATGAAATCCAGGATAGGATATAAGCTCTTAAATTGGCTAATTCCTTTATTACGGATGCTTCCCTTCAAGTTATCAAACTGGGAGCAAAGATTTCAGTTTTCTCTGTTCTAGCTCGCAGAACCTTATGGTTCTTCTAAGTCTAAGCTTTAAGCGATTCCTTACAAGGGGTAGACCTTGTTTGGGCCTGGCTTGACGGAAATTATCTCTGAAATTACGGGAGGTGAGGGTCATCTTCTCCCTCAGGATAAGAGAAACAAAAGTGACAACAGAGTAATTTTCATTCCTTTTGAAATTTCAAGGGAAATTCTTCCGCTTCCTCCTCCAAGCAGGATCAGTCTAAATCTTCCCGGAGACCCAATCAGTCTTGGAATAAGGGAAAACAATCCAAGAAGCCTGCTATTGAATCAAAGACAGCATGAAGGGCCTTGTAGGCCCGGATCTTGTAGGGGGCAGACTTTCCTTCGCTCAGGCTTGGGTTCGAGATGTTCAGGATCTATGGGCAGTAGAAATAGTGTCCCAGGGATACAAACTAGAGTTAAAGTTTTCCTCCCAGAGGTAGGTTTCTGCTTTCAAGATTATCTGTAGACCAGACAAAAAGAGAGGTGTTCTTACACTGTGTATGAGACCTCTCCGACCTGGAAGTAATAGTTCCTGTTCCGATTCAGGAACAAGGTCTGGGATTTTATTCCAATCGGATTGTGGTTCCCAAAAAAGAGTGAACCTTCAGGCCTATTTTAGATCTCAAGAGTCTAAACAAATTCCTTCAAGATGGAAACTATTCGTTCCATTCTCCCTTTGGTCCAAGAAGGTCAATTTATGACAACTGTGGATTTAAAGGACGCGTACTTGCATGTTCCCATTCACAGGGATCATCACAAGTTTCTAAGGTTTGCCTTTCTAGACAAACACTTCCAATTTGTGGCTCTTCCCTTCGGTCTTGCCACAGCTACCAGAATTTTCTCAAAGGTTCTGGGTTCGCTGTTGGCGGTGCTTCGGTTACGGGACATTGCAGTGGCATCCTATCTGGACAACATCCTAGTCCAGATGCCATCCTTACAACAAGCAAGATCCCACACAGAAATGTTATCTTTCCTGTGATCTCACGGATGGAAGGTAAATTTGGTAGAGTTCCTTAGTCCCAAAGACAAGGGTGACTTTCTTGGGAACCATAATAGATTCCCTATCAATGAAGATTTTTCTGACAGAAGTCAGGAAATCAAAGATTTTCGATACTTGTCTGGCTCTTCAGTCCTCTCCTCGGCCATCAGTGGCTCAGTGCATGGAGCTAATCAGGCTGATGGTAGCGACAATGGACATCATCCCGTTTGCTCTGTTCCACCTCAGACCTCTGCAGTTAAACATACTCGGGCAATGGAACGGAGATTATGCGGACTTGTCTCCTCGAATACTTCTGGAGCAGGAGACAAGGGATTCTCTTCAATGGTGGTTGTCTCTGGATCATCTCTCCCAGAGAACCTGCTTTCGCAGACCATCTTGGGTGATTGTGACAACAGACGCCAGCCTTCTAGGATGGGGAGCAGTCTGGGGCTCCCTAAAGGCTTGGAGTTTGGACTCAGTCAGTGTCTGTTCTACCTATAAACATTCTGGAGCTGAGAGCGATCTTCAATGCTCTTCTGGCCTGGCCCCAGTTAGCCTCGGTCCAGTTTATCAGGTTCCAGTCGGACAACATAACTTCAGTGGCTTACATCAATCATCAGGGAGGAACGAGGAGTTCCTTAGCGATGACAGAAGTAACCAAAATAATCCAGTGGGCGGAGACCCACTCTTGCTGTCTGTCGGCGATCCACATCCCAGGGGTGGACAATGGGGAGGCGGACTTACTGAGCAGACAGACCTTTCATCCGGGGGAGTGGGGACTCCATCTGTAAGTATTTTCCAGACTGATTCTCAAATGGGGTCAGCCGGAATTGGATCTCATGGCATCTCGGCAGAATGCCAAGCTTCCGAGGTACAGGTCGAGGTCCAGGGATCCTCAGGCGGTACTGATAGATGCCCTGGCGGTACCTTGGATGTTCAGTCTTGCATACCTTTTTCCTCCGTTTGCTCTGCTTCCTCTGGTTATTGCTCGAATCAAGCAGGAGAGGGCCTCAATGATCCTCATTGCACCGGCTTGACCTTGCAGGATTTGGTATGCAGACCTGGTGGACATGTCATCTCTGCCACCTTGGAGACTTCCGTTGAGGAAGGACCTTCTAATTCAGGTACCCTTCCTTCACCCAAACTTAGTTTCTCTGAAGCTGACTGCTTAGAGATTGAACGCTTAATTTTATCCAAGCGGGGCTTTTCAGAATCGGTCATAGAGACCATGGTTCAGGCTCGTAAACCTGTAACTAGAAAGATTTACCATAAGATATGGCGCAAATATCTCTCTTGGTGTGAATCCAAGGGCTTCTCTTGGAGTAGAGTTAAGATTCCTAGAATTTTGTCTTTTCTCTAAGAGGATTTGGAGAAAGGATTATCGACAAGTTCCCTAAAGGGTCAAATTTCTGCCTTTATTTTGTTACACAAACGTCTGGCAGATGTTCCAGATGTACAATCTTTTTGTCAGGCCTTGGTAAGGATCAGGCCTGTGTTTAAGCCAGTTACTCCTCCTTGGAGTCTTAATTTGGTTCTCAAAGTTCTTCAAGGGGCTCCGTTTGAGCATATGCATTCCTTAGATATCAAGTTGTTATCTTGGAAAGTTTTATTTCTTGTTGCTATTTCTTCTGCTCGCAGAGTGTCAGAGCTCTCGGCATTGCAGTATGTGTCACCTTACCTTATTTTTAATTCAGATAAGGTAGTTTTACGTACTAAATTAGGATTTCTTTTTAAGGTTGTTTCTGATTGGAACATTAATCAGGAGATTGTTGTTCCTTCCTTGTGTGGTTCGTGCCTTAAAGTGTTACCTGCAGGCGACTAAGGATTTTCGTCAGTCTTCTGCTTTGTTTGTGATTTTCTCAGGAAAACGTAAAGGACAGAAAGCTACAGCTACTTCTCTCTCTTTTTGGCTGAAGAGTATCATACGTTTTGCATATGAGACTGCTGGACAGCAGCCTCCAGAGAGTGTTACGGCTCACTCCACGAGGGCTGTTGCTTCCTCATGGGCATTAAAAAATGAAGCTTCTGTGGAACAGATTTGCAAGGCTGCAACTTTGTCCTTTCTTCACACTTTTTCAAATTTCTTTAAATTTGACACTTGCCTCGGCTGAGGCCGCTTTTGGGAGAGAGGTTCCTTCCGTTTAGGTTCCCTGTCTTCTCCCTCCTGTATCATCTGTGTACTCTACTCTAGCTTGGGTATTGATTCCCAATAGTAATTAAGATGATCCGTGGACTCATTGTGTCATTAAAAAGAAAATTTATGCTTACCTGATTTATTATTTTTTTTTACACGATGAGTCAACGGCCCGCCTGTTTTTGAAAGACAGGTTGCTGGTTATTATAAACTTCAGACACCTCTGCACGTTATTACTTCCTTTCTCTCTCTTAGACTGGGTTGGGAGGGAAGGGAGGTGGTATTTAACAGCTTTGCTGTGGTGCTCTTTGCCACCTCCTGCAGGGTAGGAGTGGTATTCCCAATAGTAATTAAGATGATCCATGGACTCATCGTGTCAAAAAAGAAATACATTTATCAGGTAAGCATAAATTTTCTTTTTTACTTTGTGATCTTGTCTTATCCTTCCAGTTGCTGTCTTTAGATGTCAGTAACAACAAACTCTACAGATTGGATGATATGGAAGAACTTCCCCTCAAAGCTCCGAACCTGAAGATCTTAAATCTCTCTCAGAACATGGTAAAACACTGTATTTCAATCTATTTGCAAGGGCTGAAGAACCCCTTTGTTAATATAACTCACATTCTTCTTGGTTATTCTGCATAGCTGAGGTCTGACAGAGAACTGGATAAAGTGAAAGGTCTGAAATTGGAGGAGTTATGGCTAGACGGGAACCCTCTTTGTGATACTTTCCGAGACCAGACCAGCTACATCAGGTCAGTGAGGGGGGTTTCTTCTCATCCCTCTAAGGGACGGACACGCAGCATTCAGGAAGTCATTATAGAGTTGGGGTAAAAAACACAGTGAGCAAAATGCCTGATGAACAGCCAGTGAGCCAGTGGTGCCTGATAAATACAAAGAGCATCTACTGAAAAATAAACAAAAAATGCTCAACTATATATTTCACAAGTTTTGTCTTCACCCGGGTGAAAGTGTGTTGTGGTGCATTCTATTCTATTCACACACTGGTCTGTTTTACTTGTTACTGATCCATTTGACATATGAATGCATTAAATATCTGAACCTGGCCTATTATAGAAGTGATCTTTAAACTCCTTTGATTGCTTTTTACTATTAGGGGCTAATTTTTTTTTTAAATTTCACTTTTATTCTATCTATAGCTGGAGCTTGCATACATGTGGGTATATTGTTCACTATTTGTGATGACATATCATTTATGCCAAACACTTAGTACAAGTGCCTCAATAAATTATTAGGATCTTTTAAAACCTTATGTTTTAGAAGATATTTCCTGAAGGAGGAAGAGGCATTTAAGGGTAGTGAAATAATTATGATTAGCAGTAAGGCTGCTATCTGCTTAGGTCCATGCAGAGATTGGGGCGATGGTGCACCCTTTAATCACACACCCTTTAAACCAATGGAATGAGCAAATTGTTGGGAACATTCTATGCAGCAGCTCCTAATCGTTGGCTAAAATCTTTGCTGCAAGATCTGTTAAAATGATATCAGTGATGGACTCAGTGCAGTTCTGCTTTGTTAAAACTCTACTTTTTCTGTTACCGTTTCTCTTCCCCTTCATCCTCCATCTTTATCATTTTTGTTTTCCTCTGCAACACTTTCTCCTCCATCTTTCAAGCATCATATTCTACATTCATACATTCCACCTATAACGTGCATATTGTAAACATTGTAGCCTCTTCCTGTATGTCCGTAACTGCAGCCTCTTTCTCCCACTTGTCTCCCACTGCTCCCTCCCGTATGTATTTGGGGGAGTGCACTCACTCTTCCTGACTCTTAAGACCACCCACACCTGCAGAAGTAAATTAACGAAAGAAAAGTCACATCAGTGTATGCTACTTGATGTTAAGTCGCACCCCTCCTATCCTCGTAAGACGAATGTGGATGTTTGGTCTATGACGGGTAAGTTCCCTAAGGGGGGACAACCTAAGGCAGACCTCAAAACCGCCACAAGAAGACTGCTGCTGGAGGGGTGTTTGTTTTTCTGTTCTTCATTCCAGTCAAACCCGCACGCATTTCCCCTGACTCTCCGTGTCAGTAGGAGGAAACTACATGCCGCAGGGGCATGGAAATAAAGTAGAATCCCATCACCTACAAGACGGGTGATGCTGCAGGCAGCTTCCTGTGGTGACAGGTAAAAATGGGTGGTCATGCAAGAAAATTAAGGAGTTGCAAGGAGGAGGATTGTGTGTTGGCAGAGGCTGCAGTAGCAGAGTTCCCAGGAAGAGAGGCTTTTTAAACAAGTGTATACTTTTTTTTTTTTTTTTTTTTTAACCCCCTCATGCACACGTTCCACAGTCATTTCTTCTGACATCACAATTCTCATACATCGCCCTCCCTTTCCTTATGTCTCACTTCCAATTTTTTCTTTTCAAATTTCTTCTGCCATTTTCCCTAGTTGCCCAGATAAGCAGAAACGTTTTATTAATACCTCATCTAATTAGTTTTTGTTATAAAAGAGGCATTGAGGTATTTGGAAAATGCCATTACACCTCCTTTATAGATTGAGGGTGGTTTTGTATCTGTTAAACTTGGAATGTAACTCGCCCTTGTCTCTGCATGGATATCTTGGTATAAATCATGGTCAGGTGGGTGGCAGTCTATTAAGATGTTAGTAAATGTACTAGGGGTGGGAACAATAGTGATCTGTGTTCATAAACAACATTAAAGGGTTTGATAAAGGAAAGGCACATATCTCCAAGTCTCTAGGTCATGCTCTGTAATGTATTATAGCAAGCAAAGGCTGCATCTAAAACAGTGGAATTACTGGACCTTCTGCGTCCCCACTTCAAAGACCAGGGTGTGTGTTACTATAGTACTTGGGTGTGTATTGGTGGAGGAAGTCATTTTGAGGCACAGTATGTGGGAGGCGTCTGTTGCTGTCTTTTATTTCTATAATTACTATTTGCTGCCAGTTACATTTTCTTTGTACCTGTTTGTTTGTCCGTTTTTTACTGCGGATTTTTCCCACACCTGATGACAGTGCCGTGCGAGAACGATTCCCTAAACTACTTCGGCTGGTGAGTTTTCTGCATCCTATACACCAGTTTTTTTCATATAGCTGCATGTAACAGACACCACTATAAAGAAGAATATGCACAGATACTGTACTGATATAAAAGGTTTTATACTGGATTTTTATAAGTTACTTAGAAGCTCCCAGTTTAGCACTGTTGGTGAGGTTAGGCTGGGATGCCCAGTGAAAGGGGCGTAGAAAACAGAGCAGACCCCCTCCCCCTCGTTCCCTGCATATGAGAAAACACTTACACAAACAGGAGCAGCAGGAGTCTGTAGACCTGGGTCTACATCTGACATTGTGGGGCTTGGCTAGGAGTCTGAAAATTAGCACAATGTTATAAAAACACTCCCAGATGGGCTATATTAATTAATCTTCTACAAAACATTTATGCCAAAAAATCTAGTGTACAGTGTCCCTTTTAATTATTTTCTCAATTGAGTTTTCTCTTCAGTTTGCATTATATCCCTTCCTTTCGGTTTTCTTTGTTTTTTTTCACACGCAGGATGGCCATGAACTTCCTCCTCCAATCACATTTGATATTGAAACACCGACTACACTTCCACCAAGCAAGGTGAGGCCGGACATAAGAGAAATGTGTGTAGGAATGTCTTTCTATCCCTTATAGTTATTGGATGATCATTATTTCATGTACTGTTTTTCAGGGCAGCTATCTGGTTTCAGAGGAGATTAAAGTGTTAATTCTACGGTTTTTACAGCAGTGAGTATGTTACATTTCGCTGTCACCACCACCCCCTTTAACTGGTTTAGCCATCTAACTTCCATGTCTCAAGCTTAAAGGGATAGTAAAGTGAGGATTAAACTCTCATGGTTCAGATCGAGCATGGAGCTTTAAACAACTTTGCAATTAGCTTCTGTTATCAGATTTGCTTCCTTCTCCTGGTATCTTGTGTTAAAAAGCATACCAAGGAATGCACTACTGGGATATAGCTGCTGATTGGTGGCTGCACGTTTATGCCTCTTGTCATTGGCTCACCAAATGTGTTCAGCTAACTCCCAGTAGTACTTTGCTTTTCCTTAAAGGGACACTGAACCCAATTTATTTTCTTTCGTGATTCAGATAGAGCAGCAATTTTAAGCAACTTTCTAATTCACTCCTTTTATCAGATTTTCTTCGTTCTCTTGCTATCTTTATTTGAAAAAGAAGGCATCTAAGCTATTTTTTGGTTCAGTACCCTGGACAGTACTTGTTTATTGGTCGGTTAAATTAATTCACCAAAAATGGGCCATCATCTAAACTTACATTTTTGCTTTTCAAATAAAGATACCAAGAGAATGAATAAAATGTGATAATATGCATAAATTAGAGTATGCAATTTTAAGCAACTTTCTATCTTAATTACGAAAGAAACAAATTTGGGTTCAGTGTCCCTTATATAAATTGATAATAGAAATACATTTAAAAGATTTTTGTAACTGTTTCCTCTATATGACTCATGAAAGAAAAAAAAAAAATGTGGGTTTCATGTCCCTTTAAAGGGACATTAACTGCTGGGGGCAACTACCCTAGAATTGTTACTAATCGCTGTTATTACATTTCATCATGTTCCTTCGACTCTTTTCAAATCCCTTCTCCTTTTTTTTTAAATAGCTTAAAGATGCCGGAAACTGTAGCTCCACCTTTTTTTTTTATTATTACTGGGGGCTGCCATCTTGGAGCTCAGGTATTCTCACAGCCTGTGACATCAGCTGTGCACACTCACGACCAGTAATATTGCCTATTTTTTTACAGCTGTATAATTTGTTTCAGGAGTGCATGATACAGAGCAGGAGCTGTACATCTTTGCAGTGGCTGCATTGTTCTATATTATTGTTTAGTGCTTTTTAAAATATATTTTGTGGAACTGTAAAAAATGTAAAGCTCACATGGGGTCATGAACACTAATTCCAAGCAAACTATACAGCTGTAAAAGTGGGCGATATCACTGATCTGTGAGTGTGCACAGCTTATGTCGCAGGTTGTGAAAATACCTGAGCTCCAAGATGGCGGCGCCCAGTACCATGAGGCGGAGCTTCAGTATCTGGCACCTTTAAGCTATTAAAACAGGAGATCGGATTTGTAAAGCGCTGACGGAACAGGATGAAATGCAATAACATACATTCTTTTGTAGTTGTGCGCAACAGTTCAATGTCCCTTTAAAGAGACTTGGGTTCCTACATTGTTTTGTTGTCTCTTTAAAGTACCATTTTTATGCTTGGATCATTTTTTTCCCTTAGCAAAAGTTTCTTGTTAACCTGGCTAAAGGCACCCAGTGTTTTCCACGTCTCGTGCGCACTCCTGCGGTTTCGTTCTATTTTTATTTTATTTCATGGTGGATTTACTTATTTGGTTGGGGATTTGTTGGGGGGGGGGCACACAAGATGCCAAACACACTTACCCCTCCCCCTTATATCCTAAATATTTAAAACAAACACTTATTTAACATCAAGTTGCCATGTCTGAACACCACTAAACCAGCCTTGTTCAATACATATTGGTAACTGAAAATAAGGAGACCTTTTACTTCTGTCACTTTGCTCCATCTTATAAACTATATAGAAAATAAGCAGGAATAAAATGCCCAGCCAGAGAACCAAAGGCCACATTTTAATCCCTTGAGTGCTAACGACGGCTCAGAGCCGTCACTAGCACTCACCCACCGTGAGGGCAATCTGGGGGCCCCACCTACTCCCACCCCAGCGATCTGGCCTTAAATTTTGTGATTCAGATAGAGCATTCAATTTTAAGCAACTTTCTAATTTACTCCTATTATCAAATTTTCTTCATTCTCTTGGTATTTCTATTTGAAAAGCAAGAATGTAAGTTTAGATGCCGGCCGATTTTTTTGTGAATTAATTTAACCGACCAATAAACAAGTACTGTCCAGGGTACTGAACCAAAAAATAGCTAGGATGCCTTCTTTTTCAAATAAAGATAGCAAGAGAACGAAGAAAACTGATAATAGGAGTAAATTATAAAGTTGATTAAAATTGCATGCTCTATCTGAATCACGAAAGAAATTTTTTTGGTTCAGTGTCCCTTTAATAGTGAGAGGCATCGCCGGGGCTTCATGTTGGATAGGTAGGGATCTGAAAAAAAAAAGTAAAAGTGTTTTAAAAAAATATATATTTAAAAAAGTAAAAAAAAAAATCAAAACCAGCTTAGCACCTAGGTGGAAAATGGCTTAGCAGCCAATGGAGAATGGTGAAAAGATTCTCATTCAAATGAGGGGTCTTATCGTATATACGAGGGTTAAAGGGACAATATACACTCATTTTCATTTAACTTCATGTAATAGACACTGCTATAAAGAATAAGATGCACAGATACTGATATAAAAATCCAGTGTAAAACAGTTTAAAAACTTACTTTAGCTCAGTTTAGCTCTGTTAAAAAGGTAGCTGGAACACCCACTGCAAGTGGGGAATAGCAGACACTCCCCCCTTCCTCTGCATATGAAAAGACTCTGCACAAACAGGAGCAAGCTGGAGTAGGTATACATCCGTATTCTCCTAAAACTTTGGGGCTTGGCTTGGAGTCTTAAAATCAGAGCAATGTTATTTAAAAGTAAGCAAAAATATACATTTTAAAAAATAAAAACCCTGTATGGGCTATATAAATGGATCATCTACAAAACATCTATGCAAAGAAAAATCTAGTGTATAATGTCCCTTTTAAGGGTAGTGATAACAGCCTGTTTAGCGTTACCAGACACCCCTCTCCCCCCAATAAGATGGACAAATGTCTCACAGCATTGGCCCCAACAATCACCTGGCAGCTGGATGGTACAGTACGCACCTTTTTGAAAGAGGATTGCTTGCTTCAAATAAGGATTTCATGTGTTATAGGATTGACAAAAGGGCCACACTGCACCCAATATTTTGTTCCATATGCATGCTGGTCTCTGTTGACTGATGTTGCTATGGTGATAGCCACTTAGCATTATTTAAAAGGACTATTAAATAGTTAAATATTTCAAAATTTCCTTAAATTTGCCTCCCCCTGTGACATGGAAGTAAATTTGAATGTCTCTTAAAACTACTGCTCTATCTAATCATGGAAGTTTTAATTTTACTAGTCTCCATTTAATTCAGGGTCTTTACACTTTCAAAAATCTTGTAATACAGATGATATGAATTCCTATTTCTATCTTAATGGAAGGAGAGTCCACTGCTTCATTTATTACTCGTGGGAATTAAGAAACTGGCCACCAGGAGGAGGCAAAGACACCCCAGCCAAAGGCTTAAATACCTCCCCCACTCCCCTCATCCCCCAGTCATTTTTTGCCTTTCGTCACAGGAGGTTGGGAGAGAAGATTCAGAGTAGTCTCTTATGGAGGGCAGTACTCTTCGAAATGGGACTGGAGTTTTGAGTAGCCCTGTCAGCCTCTCAGTGAGAGCATGGTTGAAAGTTAGAGTCCGGAGATGCAGGGAGAGTCTTTCTGCGAACACATCCCGACTCAGATTAACAGTTCCATTAGCAATTAGCTTTGACAAGTTTTGCTGCCTGCTTTTCTTCTATCAAGTCCATATGAGGAGCGATGCTACTGCCCTTTCACACTTCAAAGGCCGTGTTCCTGTTCCACGGCGTTGATTCTGGTAAGATCGTTTATATATATATATATATATATCTATATATATATCTATATCTCATAACGTAAGAAGACCAGGTCACAGTGTGGCTCCTTTCTCTGTATAGAATCTAGGGTAATACCTTCGGAAGGGGGTTATTGAACAGGGGGGATTTTTTTATGCATAATATTATTTGTTTTATGCTGCAAATGTGTTAGATGAGGCTCTGTCAGTGTGGAACTGTCAGTTCACTTAGCGAGAGATTGAGGCAGGCTTTTTTGGCGCGTTTCTCTCTCGAGTGCAGGAACGGTCCTGCTTGGCACTCCATGTGACCAGGTGTGGCCTCTGTAATTTCCTCTTTCTCGACCTGCGTTTGGAGGAGACTAAGCTGTTTCTTGTAGTCCGGGTCCTAGGAGGTGGTGAGTGCCCCGCCATTGGGATATAAAGGTGCCATTTAAGTTTTTTAGTCCGCAATAAAAGCGCAAGCTATAGAGGACTCTGATATGTTAGAGGAGAACTGTGTATATTGTGAGGAGGTTCCAGTTGAACTGCCTTCTCAACTCTGTTCCACATGCTTTGACAATATTGCTATATCTAAAAAGAATAAGATATTTAGTACAACTGAGCCGTCCACCTCTGAGGGTTCTCCGCCCTGCGAGATGCATTCCCTTCACTCATCTCCAGTTACACAAGCAGTTCCCCAGGGTACGACTGAACAGTCCAAGGGATCTTGGAAGACAGCTAACTCTTGGAACAAGTCCAAGCAGAACAAGAAGCCTGCCGAGTCGAAGTCGGCATGAAGGGGCGGCCCCCGATCCTTTCTCGGATCATGTAGGGGGCAGACTATCTTTTTTGCGGAGGCCTGGAGAAGAGACGTTCTGGACCCTTGGGTTCTGGAGGTCGTAGCCCAGGGTTACAGGATAGGATTCAAGTCATATCCGCCCAGAGTCAGGTTCCTCTTGTCAAACATATCTTCAAGACCAGAGAAGAGAGACTCCTTCCTGAGGTGTGTGAGGGATCTCTCATCTCTCGGAGTAATCGTCCCAGTCCCTCCGGCAGAAAAGAGGTCTGGGGTATTAATCAAACCTTTTCGTGGTCCCAAAGAAGAAGGGCATGTTTCGTCCAATTCTGGACCTAAAGGCCCTAAACAAGTTTTTGTGATTTCCATAGTTCAAAATGGAGACTATCAGGTCAACTTTGCCCCTAGTTTAAGAGGGGCAATTCATGAGGACTATGGATCTGGACACTTGCCTTCACGTTCCAATCCACAAAGATCACTTCAGGTTCCTAAGATTTGCCTTCCTGAACCAGCACTTCCAGTTTGTGGCCCTTCCATTTGGTCTGGCGACTGCCCCAAGAGTCTTTATAAGGGTTCTGGGAGCTCTACCCGCGGTAGCGAGAGCCAGAGGGATTGCAGTGGCTCCTTATCTGGACGATATCCTGGTCCAGGCTCCATCCTACAGTCTTGCGGAGGATCACTCAAGGGCTCTTCTCCTTAGGTCCCGAACAACTGTCAAAGGGGACATCCTTCTTGAGACCATCCTGGGAGATTGTGACCACAGATGCAAGTCTATCAGGATGTGGAGCTGTTTGGGGTGCCAGAAAAGCATAGGGCAGATGGACTCAAGGAATCGAGTCTACCTATAAATATTCTGGAACTTCAAGCAATATTTAACACTCTGAAGGCTTGGCCCCCCTGGGGTTGACTTGATTCATCAGATTCCAGTCGGACAACATTACCTCAGTGGCTTACATAAACCATCAGGGGGGAACGAGAAACTCCCTAGCCATGAAGGAAGTATCTTGGATTCTGGTCTGTGCAGAGGCTCACAATTGTTCGCTCTCAGTGATTCACATTCCAGATGTGGACAACTGGGAAGCGGATTTTCTGAGCAGACAAACGTTTCATCCAGGGGAATAGTCTTTCCATCCTGAGGTGTTTGCGGAGATCTGCAACAGATGCGGGACGCTGGAGATAGATCTCATGGCGTCCAGACTCGACTACAAGCTACCCAGATACGGGTTGCGATCTAGGGATCCCTAGGCGGAACTGATGCCTTGGCGGTGCCCTGGGACTTCAACCTAATTTACATTTCTTCTGTTAAGTGTGATCAGTCCACGGGTCATCATTACTTCTGGGATATTACTCCTCCCCAACAGGAAGTGCAAGAGAATTCACCCAGCAGAGCTGCATATAGCTCCTCCCCTCTACGTCACTCCCAGTCATTCTCTTGCACCCAACGACTAGATAGGATGTGTGAGAGGACTATGGTGATTATACTTAGTTTTATATCTTCAATCAAAAGTTTGTTATTTTAAAATAGCACCGGAGTGTGTTATTATCTCTCTGGCAGAGTTTGAAGAAGAATCTACCAGAGTTTTTGCTATGATTTTAGCCGGAGTAGTTAAGATCATATTGCTGTTTCTCGGCCATCTGAGGAGAGGTAAACTTCAGATCAGGGGACAGCGGGCAGATGAATCTGCATAGAGGTATGTAGCAGCTTTTATTTTCTGACAATGGAATTGATGAGAAAATCCTGCCATACCGATATAATGTCATGTATGTATACTTTACACTTCAGTATTCTGGGGAATGGTACTTCACTAGAATTACACTGTAAGAAGTACATAAAGCTGTTTAATAACTAGAAATTATGTTTAACGTTTTTGCTGGAATGTAAAATCGTTTTCATTTGCTGAGGTACTGAGTGAGTAAATGTTTGGGCACTATTTTTCCACTTGGCAGTTGCTTAATCTTTTTTCTGACAGTTTCTGTTCTCTCTCACTACTGTGTGTGAGGGGGAGGGGCCGTTTTTTGGCGCTTTTGCTACGCATCAGATATTTCAGTCAGCAACTCGTATTTCCTGCATGATCCGGTTCATCTCTACAGAGCTCAGGGGTCTTCAAAACTTATTTTGAGGGAGGTAATTTCTCTCAGCAGAGCTGTGAGAATTATAGTTGACTGGGATAAAAAACGTTTATTCTGTAATTGTTTCCTGCTTTCAGAATTTGTTATCTTTGCTAATGGGATTAAACCTTTGCTAAAGTTGTGTTGTTTACAAGGATTGAGGCTATAACTGTTTCAATTTATTAATTTTCAACTGTCATAGATCTTCTGTGCTTCTTAAAGGCACAGTACGTTTTTAATATTATTCTAATTGAATTGTATTTCCAAGTTGCAAGTTTATTTGCTAGTGTGTTAAACATGTCTGATTCAGAGGATGATACCTGTGTCATTTGTTGCAATGCCAAAGTGGAGCCCAATAGAAATTTATGTACTAACTGTATTGATGCTACTTTAAATAAAAGTCAATCTGTACAAATTGAACAAATTTCACCAAACAACGAGGGGAGAGTTATGCCGACTAACTCTCCTCACGTGTCAGTACCTGCATCTCCCGCTCAGAGGGAGGTGCGTGATATTGTAGCGCCGAGTACATCTGGGCGGCCATTACAAATCACATTACAGGATATGGCTACTGTTATGACTGAAGTTTTGGCTAAATTACCAGAACTAAGAGGTAAGCGTGATCACTCTGGGGTGAGAACAGAGTGCGCTGATAATATTAGGGCCATGTCAGACACTGCGTCACAGGTGGCAGAACATGAGGACGGAGAAATTCATTCTGTGGGTGACGGTTCTGATCCAAACAGACTGGATTCAGATATTTCAAATTTTAAATTTAAACTGGAAAACCTCCGTGTATTACTAGGGGAGGTGTTAGCGGCTCTGAATGATTGTAACACAGTTGCAATACCAGAGAAAATGTGTAGGTTGGATAAATATTTTGCGGTACCGACGAGTACTGAGGTTTTTCCTATACCTAAGAGACTTACTGAAATTGTTACTAAGGAGTGGGATAGACCCGGTGTGCCGTTCTCACCCCCTCCGATATTTAGAAAAATGTTTCCAATAGACGCCACCACAAGGGACTTATGGCAAACTGTCCCTAAGGTGGAGGGAGCAGTTTCTACTTTAGCTAAGCGTACCACTATCCCGGTGGAGGATAGCTGTGCTTTTTCAGATCCAATGGATAAAAAGTTAGAGGGTTACCTTAAGAAAATGTTTGTTCAACAAGGTTTTATTTTGCAACCCCTTGCATGCATTGCGCCGATCACGGCTGCAGCGGCATTCTGGATTGAGTCTCTGGAAGAGAACATTAGTTCAGTTACTCTGGACGACATTACGGACAGGCTTAGAGTCCTTAAACTAGCTAATTCATTCATTTCGGAGGCCGTAGTACATCTTACTAAACTTACGGCGAAGAATTCAGGATTCGCCATTCAGGCACGCAGGGCGCTGTGGCTAAAATCCTGGTCAGCTGATGTTACTTCTAAGTCTAAATTGCTTAATATACCTTTCAAAGGGCAGACCTTATTCGGGCCCGGGTTGAAAGAGATTATCGCTGACATTACAGGAGGTAAAGGCCATGCCCTGCCTCAGGACAAAGCCAAAGCTAAGGCTAGACAGTCTAATTTTCGTTCCTTTCGTAATTTCAAAGCAGGAGCAGCATCAACTTCCTCTGCACCAAAACAGGAAGGAGCTGTTGCTCGCTACAGGCAAGGCTGGAAACCTAACCAGTCCTGGAACAAGGGCAAGCAGACCAGGAAACCTGCTGCTGCCCCTAAAACAGCATGAATTGAGGGCCCCCGATCCGGGATCAGATCTAGTGGGGGGCAGACTTTCTCTCCTCGCCCAGGCTTGGGCAAGAGATGTCCAGGATCCCTGGGCGCTAGAGATAATATCTCAGGGATACCTTCTGGACTTCAAATACTCTCCTCCAAGAGAGAGATTTCATCTGTCAAGGTTGTCAACAATCCAGACAAAGAAAGAGGCGTTTCTACGCTGTGTACAAGAGCTCTTGTTAATGGGAGTAATCCATCCAGTTCCACGATCGGAACAGGGACAGGGGTTTTACTCAAATCTGTTTGTGGTTCCCAAAAAAGAGGGAACTTTCAGACCAATCCTGGACTTAAAGATCCTAAACAAATTCCTAAGAGTTCCATCGTTCAAGATGGAGACTATTCGGACAATTTTACCTATGATCCAAGAGGGTCAGTACATGACCACTGTAGATTTAAAAGATGCTTACCTTCACATACCGATTCACAAAGATCATTACCGGTACCTAAGGTTTGCCTTCCTAGACAGGCATTACCAGTTTGTGGCTCTTCCATTCGGATTGGCTACAGCTCCAAGAATCTTCACAAAGGTTCTGGGTGCTCTTCTGGCGGTACTGAGACCGCGGGGAATCTCGGTAGCTCCATACCTAGATGACATTCTGATACAAGCTTCAAGCTTTCAAACTGCCAAGTCTCATACAGAGTTAGTGCTGGCATTTCTAAGGTCACATGGATGGAAGGTGAACGAAAAGAAAAGTTCACTCGTTCCACTCACAAGAGTTCCCTTCCTGGGGACTCTTATAGATTCTGTAGAAATGAAGATTTACCTGACAGAGGACAGGCTAACAAGACTTCAAAGTGCTTGCCGCACCCTTCATTCCATTCAACACCCGTCAGTGGCTCAATGCATGGAGGTAATCGGCTTAATGGTAGCGGCAATGGACATAGTACCCTTTGCACGCTTACACCTCAGACCACTGCAACTGTGCATGCTAAGTCAGTGGAATGGGGATTACTCAGACTTATCCCCTTCTCTGAATCTGGATCAAGAGACCAGAAATTCTCTTCTATGGTGGCTTTCTCGGCCACATCTGTCCAGGGGGATGCCATTCAGCAGACCAGACTGGACAATTGTAACAACAGACGCCAGCCTTCTAGGTTGGGGTGCCGTCTGGAATTCTCTGAAGGCTCAGGGACAATGGAGTCAGGAGGAGAGTCTCCTGCCAATAAACATTCTGGAATTGAGAGCAGTTCTCAATGCCCTCCTGGCTTGGCCCCAGTTGACAACTCGGGGGTTCATCAGGTTTCAGTCGGACAACATCACGACTGTAGCTTACATCAACCATCAGGGAGGGACAAGAAGCTCCCTAGCTATGATGGAAGTATCAAAGATAATTCGCTGGGCAGAGTCTCACTCTTGCCACCTGTCAGCAATCCACATCCCGGGAGTGGAGAACTGGGAGGCGGATTTCTTAAGTCGTCAGACTTTTCATCCGGGGGAGTGGGAACTCCATCCGGAGGTCTTTGCCCAAATACTTCGACGTTGGGGCAAACCAGAGATAGATCTCATGGCGTCTCGACAGAACGCCAAGCTTCCTCGTTACGGGTCCAGATCCAGGGATCCAGGAGCAGTCCTGATAGATGCCCTGACAGCACCTTGGGACTTCAGGATGGCTTACGTGTTTCCACCCTTCCCGATGCTTCCTCGATTGATTGCCAGAATCAAACAAGAGAGAGCATCAGTGATTCTAATAGCACCTGCGTGGCCACGCAGGACTTGGTATGCAGACCTGGTGGACATGTCATCCTGTCCACCTTGGTCTCTACCTCTGAAACAGGACCTTCTGATACAGGGTCCCTTCAAACATCAAAATCTAACTTCTCTGAAGCTGAACGCTTGATTTTATCAAGACGTGGGTTTTCTGAGTCAGTTATTGATACCTTAATACAGGCTAGGAAGCCTGTTACCAGAAAGATTTACCATAAGATATGGCGTAAATACCTATATTGGTGTGAATCCAAAGGTTACTCTTGGAGTAAGGTTAGGATTCCTAGGATATTGTCTTTTCTACAAGAAGGTTTAGAAAAGGGTTTGTCTGCTAGTTCATTAAAGGGACAGATCTCAGCTCTGTCCATTCTGTTACACAAACGTCTGTCAGAAGTTCCTGACGTCCAGGCTTTTTGTCAGGCTTTGGCCAGGATTAAGCCTGTGTTTAAAACTGTTGCTCCACCTTGGAGTTTAAACCTTGTTCTTAATGTTTTACAGGGCGTTCCGTTTGAACCCCTTCATTCCATTGATATAAAGTTGTTATCTTGGAAAGTTCTATTTTTAATGGCTATTTCCTCAGCTCGAAGAGTCTCTGAATTATCAGCCTTACATTGTGATTCTCCTTATTTGATTTTTCATTCGGATAAGGTAGTTCTGCGTACTAAACCTGGGTTCTTACCTAAGGTAGTGACTAACAGGAATATCAATCAAGAGATTGTTGTTCCTTCTTTGTGCCCAAATCCTTCTTCGAAGAAGGAACGTCTACTGCACAACCTGGATGTAGTCCGTGCTCTAAAATTTTACTTACAGGCAACTAAGGAATTTCGACAAACGTCTTCTCTGTTTGTCGTTTACTCTGGGCAGAGGAGAGGTCAAAAAGCTTCTGCTACCTCTCTTTCTTTTTGGCTTCGTAGCATAATTCGTTTAGCTTATGAGACTGCTGGACAGCAGCCTCCTGAAAGAATTACAGCTCATTCTACTAGAGCTGTGGCTTCCACTTGGGCCTTCAAGAATGAGGCCTCTGTTGAGCAGATTTGCAAGGCTGCAACTTGGTCTTCACTTCATACTTTTTCCAAATTTGACACTTTTGCTTCATCGGAGGCTATTTTTGGGAGAAAGGTTCTTCAGGCAGTGGTTCCTTCTGTATAAAGAGCCTGCCTATCCCTCCCGTCATCCGTGTACTTTTGCTTTGGTATTGGTATCCCAGAATTAATGATGACCCGTGGACTGATCACACTTAACAGAAGAAAACATATTTTATGCTTACCTGATAAATTCCTTTCTTCTGTAGTGTGATCAGTCCACGGCCCGCCCTGTTTTTAAGGCAGGTAAATATTTTTTAATTTATACTCCAGTCACCACTTCACCCTTGGCTTTTCCTTTCTCGTTGGTCCTTGGTCGAATGACTGGGAGTGACGTAGAGGGGAGGAGCTATATGCAGCTCTGCTGGGTGAATCCTCTTGCACTTCCTGTTGGGGAGGAGTAATATCCCAGAAGTAATGATGACCCGTGGACTGATCACACTACAGAAGAAAGGAATTTATCAGGTAAGCATAAATTATGTTATTTCCACCATTGCCTCTTCTACCTCGTGTAGTGGCCCGCATCAAGCAGGAGCAAGCTTCGGCTATTCCGATTGCTCTGTCGTGGCCGCAAAGGATGTTTGTGGATCTGGTGGGGATGTCATCATCTCCTCTGTGGAGGTTACCTTGTCTCAGGAATCTGCTGGTTCAAGGTCTTTTTCTATATCAAAATCTCGATTTTCTGAGGCTGACTGTGTGGAGATTGAACGTTTAGTCTTAGCCAAGAGAGGATTTTCGGAGAGAGTGATTGACACTCTCGTTCAGGCCAGGAAGCCGGTCATCTACCACAAGGTTTGGAGGACATACTTGTCCTGGTGTGAGGAACGAGCATACCCTTGGCACAAGGTCAGAATATCCAGGATTTTGGCCTTTCTCCAGGACGGTCTGGATAAGGGTCTTGCCGCCAGTTCCCTAAGGGGACAAATCTCGGCTTTATCTGTACTGTTACATAAGAAGCTTGCGGAGCTTCCTGACATTGTCTTTTGTTCAGGCTCTGGTTAGGATCAGACCTGTCTTTAGGAATTAGTCTCCTCCTTGGAGCTTAAACTTAGTTCTTAAGGTTCCGTTTGAGCCTATGCATGTGCTTGACATTAGGATTCTTTCATGGAAAGTCCTATTCCTACTGGCTATTGCATCGGCACGCAGAGTCTCTGAGTTGGCGGCCTTGCACTGTGAGCCTCCTTAGTTTTTCACGCCGATAAGGCTGTTCTTCGCACTGGATTGGGATTCCTTCTTCTTCAAAGGAAAGGTTACTTCATAATCTTGACGTGGTTCGGGCCTTGAAATGTTATCTTCAGGCCACGAAGGAGTTCAGACAGACTTCGTCCTTATTTGTTGTGTATTCAGGGAAGCGCAGAGGGCCTCTGCCACCTCTCTATCCTTTTGGTTGACGAGTATGATCCATCTGAGGAGGCTTGTGTCCAGAGGATTACGGCTCACTCAACAAGAGCTGTGGCCTCTTCTTGGGCCTTTAAGAATGAGGCCTCTATGGAGCAGATTTGTAAGGTGGCCACTTGGTCTTTACATACTTTTGCAAAAGTATGTAATTTGTTGTCTTTGCTTTGGCGGAATCAGCTTTTGGAGGAAGGTTTCTGCAGGCTGTGGTACCCTCAGTTTAGGGTCTCCCTCCTTTTGCCCTCCCGTTTTTTTTTTTTTCATAGTGTCCTCTAGTCCTCTAGCGCTTGGGTATTTGTTCCCACAAGTAATGAATGAAACAGTGGACTCTCCTCCCATTAAGATGGAAAACATAAATTATGCTTACCTGATGATTTTATTTCCATCTGTGGGAGGAGAGTCCACTGCCCCTGCCCATTTCTCTGGTGGGCGGACCTAAATTTTATTTTAGTCTTCTGGCACCATTTATACCCTGATATTTCTCTTACTGTTCTTTGTTCCCTTAGCAGAATGACTGTGGGATGTGGGGGGGACGTATTTAAGCCTTTGGCTGGGGTGTCTTTACCTCCTCCTGGTGGCCAGGTTCTTATTTCCCACAAGTAATGAATGAAGCAGTGGACTCTCCTCCCACAGATGGAAATGAAATTATCAGGTAAGCATAATACATGGACATTGGGGATTTAAAAATGTCCCTTCCTCATATTAAAACCTTCCCTGGTACATAGCTGGAGCAGGTGATAACCCTTACCATGGGAATTACCTACACCTTATTCAAAATTTCTGACTTGTCCTATACTTAAAAGGTTAGGAGTTTTAGAAATAAAAACAATATACACATATCCTTCACAAGTGATAGCTAGCTGCTGATTGGTGCTTGCACACATTTGTCTCTTGTGATTGGCTAACTAGATATGTTCCTCTAGCTGCCAGTAGTGCAATGCCTTTCCTTCAGCAAAGGTTAAGAGAATGAAGCAAATTTGATAATAGAAGTACATTTAAAAGTTATTTAAAAGTGTATGTATATGTACTACCTAAATCATGAACGAAATCTTTGGGGTTGTGTGTCCCTTTAAAGTATTCAGCGGGTCAGGGTATCACTCTCCTGTGGATCCCTTGCATACTAGGGAGACAAATTGCTGCTTTTATTGGGGAGGTGCTTTACAACCAGTTAAAAACCTTATAACAATCAAGGGATTTCCTTCCTAAGATAGGGAGAATCCCCGGCTTCATTCCTTACTGATGGGAAATACTACACCTGGCCACCAGGAGGAGGCAAAGACACCCCAGCTAAAGGCTTAAATATCCCTCCCACTTCCTCATTACCCCAGTCATTCTTTGCCTTTCGTCATGTTAGGAGGTGTCAGAAGAGAAGATTTAGAGATTCCTGAAAAAGGGTATCTGCCCTTCGGGTTAGGACTTCAGTTTTAAGTAGTCATGCCAACCTCTCAGTAAGAGTATTGATGAAAGTTAGAGTCTGGAGATGCAAGGAAAGTTTTTCTGCAAAACTATCCAGACTACTGCTTACAGCTACTAAGCAATCAGTGTTGACAAGTTTCACTGCCTGCTTTTTCTCACTCAAGTCCATGTCAGGAGCTCTGCTATAAGACTGTCACACTTGAGAGGCGGTGTTCTGTTCCACAGCATGGATCCTGGAGGTAAGATTGTTTAAATTTCTTTTTTAAGACACGGATCATCTTAATTACTAATGGGATATTCACCTCCTGATCAGCAGGAGGAGGCAAAGAGCACCACAGCAGAGCTGTTAAATAGCTCCTCCCTTCCCTCCCACTCCAGTCATTCTCTTTGCCAACGTTAGTGATAAGAAGAGGTAAAGTGAGGTGTTAGATTAGATTCTTCAATCAAGAGTTTGTTACTTTTAAAGTAGTGTCAGAGAGTGCTGCTTTGTTCAAGGGTGTAGCCGTAGTCCATATCATTCTCTACAGTAGAGCTTTTGGTGGCTTTAAAGCAATGGGAACTTGTGGGACATAATTCTCACTGCGCCTCCCATACATTTATGCTGCCCTAACCCTGAAAAATCTGAGGGATATTGCTCAGTATTTTCTCCTCTTTCACAGGTCCATGTGAGGAATAGGACCTCGCAAACCAGGAGGCTGCCTTTGCTGTCGGGCAGGATGAGGTAAGTGCTGACTTTTATTTCTGGGGACATGAAGAAGAAACTCAGAAGAAGTTGGGCACTTACTCTCTATGGGATTGATAAAGAAACCTTTAATGGATGGGCACTTTATTTTTATTTTGCCTAAACTCTCCATGATACCTAGGATATTATGTGACAGCGCAGGCACTGGGCTCACAGGGCATGACGATGGTGGTAGTACCATCTCCCGGCGGTTACTTAAAGAACCATGCTGACCGGGGGATGACTGTTCTAATATCCCCAAGGCGGGTTTATTTTTACTATAGGAATTAGTCTCTGAGGCTCTTTATCTAATCTCCCGGTGGTTACATAAGAAACATGCCGGCCGGGAGATTGCTGTACTGACATCGCCCTGGGTGGGTGTATTATCTGGCCATTATACTAATTAGTCTCTGAGGCGCTGTATTTAATCTCCCGGCGGTTTCATAAGAAGCATTGCTGACCAGGAGATTACTGTGCTGCTATTGCCCTAGGCAGTTGTAATTTACATTTATTTGACTATTGTCATATTTGGTCTCTGGGGCACTTATCTCCCGGCGGTTTGATAAGAAAGGTGCAAACTGGGAGATGAGTTTGTCAAGTTTATTTGGTCTGTCTCGGAATTTACATAGTGCCCCATAAACAATATTGCGACCGGGAGAAGTTTGTTTTTTGTTACCCCCCACAGTGGGGGGGGGGCAGTATTGACTTGCCACGCCTTTTTTCCCCCTTCTCTTCCACAGCAGTTGCTGGTCCTATACGCAGACTCATACTGTATGCATAATGAGACCGGAGACTGTCTTTCCCTGTTGCGGATCATGAATGTGCTGCTCAGAGGGAGATGTTTTTTTTTTTCAGATAGGCACCTCAGCCTTTTTTTACTGCTGAGGGGGTTTTGATAACTTACACAGCCTATTTAAGCTCTTCTGCCATATTTACAAAAATAAAAGAATAAAAAATGTTACTCTTTTTAAAATTTAAAGTGACAGTACAGTTTTTGTATAGGTACAGTTATTCACTGATTAAAGGATTTTTTTTGAGAGCTCTTGGTTTCTCTGGTCAAAGTGTGGACAAAGAGGCTATGCAGAGAGTGTTTATGTTACACAACCTTTAACCACCAACTCTTTGGCTATTCCTTATGTATGTGAGAAATGTATTCCTTAGGAATAGTGTTTTGTAATTACTTTTACATTTTAAAGAGACAGTCACATGCAGTTCCCTGCAATTCCCATCTGGAATTGCTGCACAAGACATTGCTGCTTTTATGTCATGGCGATGTCTATAAACAGTTATTTCTTTCATGTAATTAGCAAGAGTCCATGAGCTAGTGACGTATGGGATATACATTCCTACCAGGAGGGGCAAAGTTTCCCAAACCTCAAAATGCCTATAAATACACCCCTCACCACACCCACAATTCAGTTTTACAAACTTTGCCTCCGATGGAGGTGGTGAAGTAAGTTTGTGCTAGATTCTACGTTGATATGCGCTCCGCAGCAAGTTGGAGCCCGGTTTTCCTCTCAGCGTGCAGTGAATGTCAGAGGGATGTGAGGAGAGTATTGCCTATTTGAATGCAGTGATCTCCTTCTACGGGGTCTATTTCATAGGTTCTCTGTTATCGGTCGTAGAGATTCATCTCTTACCTCCCTTTTCAGATCGACGATATACTCTTATATATACCATTACCTCTGCTGATTCTCGTTTCAGTACTGGTTTGACTTTCTACAAACATGTAGATGAGTGTCCTGGGGTAAGTAAATCTTATTTTCTGTGACACTCTAAGCTATGGTTGGGCACTTTGTTTATAAAGTTCTAAATATATGTATTCAAACATTTATTTGCCTTGACTCAGAATGTTCAACATTCCTTATTTTCAGGCAGTCAGTTTCATATTTGGGATAATGCATTTGAATTAATCATTTTTTCTTACCTTCAATTTGACTCTTTTTCCCTGTGGGCTGTTAGGCTCGCGGGGGCTGAAAATGCTTCATTTTATTGCGTCATTCTTGGCGCTGACTTTTTTGGCGCAAAAAATCTTTTCCGTTTCCGGCGTCATACGTGTCGCCGGAAGTTGCGTCATTTTTAGACGTTATTTTGCGCCAAAAGTGTCGGCGTTCCGGATGTGGCGTAATTTTTGGCGCCAAAAGCATTTAGGCGCCAAATAATGTGGGCGTCTTATTTGGCGCTAAAAAAATATGGGCGTCGCTTTTGTCTCCACATTATTTAAGTCTCATTTTTCATTGCTTCTGGTTGCTAGAAGCTTGTTCTTTGGCATTTTTTCCCATTCCTGAAACTGTCATTTAAGGAATTTGATCAATTTTGCTTTATATGTTGTTTTTTCTCTTACATATTGCAAGATGTCTCACGTTGCATCTGAGTCAGAAGATACTACAGGAAAATCGCTGTCTAGTGCTGGATCTACCAAAGCTAAGTGTATCTGCTGTAAACTTTTGGTAGCTATTCCTCCGGCTGTTGTTTGTATTAATTGTCATGACAAACTTGTTAATGCAGATAATATTTCCTTTAGTAAAGTACCATTGTCTGTTGCAGTTCCTTCAACATCTAAGGTGCAGAATGTTCCTGATAACATAAGAGATTTTGTTTCTGAATCCATAAAGAAGGCTATGTCTGTTATTTCTCCTCCTAGTAAACGTAAAAAATCTTTTAAAACTTCTCTCCCTACAGATGAATTTTTAAATTAACATCATCATTCTGATTCTGATGACTCTTCTGGTTCAGAGGATTCTGTCTCAGAGATTGATGCTGATAAATCTTCATATTTATTTAAAATGGAATGTATTCGTTCTTTACTTAAAGAAGTACTAATTGCTTTAGAAACAGAGGATTCTGGTCCTCTTGATACTAATTCTAAACGTTTGGATAAGGTATTTAAATCTCCTGTGGTTATTCCAGAAGTTTTTCCTGTTCCTAATGCTATTTCTGCAGTAATTTCCAAAGAATGGGATAAATTGGGTAATTCATTTACTCCTTCTAAACGTTTTAAGCAATTATATCCTGTGCCGTCTGACAGATTAGAATTTTGGGACAAAATCCCTAAAGTTGATGGGGCTATTTCTACCCTTGCTAAACGTACTACTATTCCTACGTCAGATGGTACTTCGTTTAAGGATCCTTTAGATAGGAAAATTGAATCCTTTCTAAGAAAAGCTTATCTATGTTCAGGTAATCTTCTTAGACCTGCTATATCTTTGGCTGATGTTGCTGCAGCTTCAACTTTTTGGTTGGAAACTTTAGCGCAACAAGTAACAGATCATGATTCTCATGATATTATTCTTCTTCAGCATGCTAATAATTTTATCTGTGATGCCATTTTTGATATTATCAGAGTTGATGTCAGGTTTATGTCTCTAGCTATTTTAGCTAGAAGAGCTTTATGGCTTAAGACTTGGAATGCTGATATGGCTTCTAAATCAACTCTACTTTCCATTTCTTTCCAGGGTAACAAATTATTTGGTTCTCAGTTGGATTCTATTATCTCAACTGTTACTGGTGGGAAAGGAATTTTTTTACCACAGGATAAAAAATCTAAAGGTAAAAACAGGGCTAATAATCGTTTTCGTTCCTTTCGTTTCAACAAAGAACAAAAGCCTAATCCTTCATCCTCAGGAGCAGTTTCAGTTTGGAAACCATCTCCAGTCTGGAATAAATCCAAGCCTGCTAGAAAGGCAAAGCCTGCTTCTAAGTCCTCATGAAGGTGCGGCCCTCATTCCAGCTCAGCTGGTAGGGGGCAGGTTACGTTTTTTCAAGGAAATTTGGATCAATTCTGTTCACAATCTTTGGATTCAGAACATTGTTTCAGAAGGGTACAGAATTGGTTTCAAGATGAGACCTCCTGCAAAGAGATTTTTTCTTTACCGTGTCCCAGTAAATCCAGTGAAACCTCAAGCATTTCTGAATTGTGTTTCAGATCTAGAGTTGGCTGGAGTAATTATGCCAGTTCCAGTTCCGGAACAGGGGATGGGGTTTTATTCAAATCTCTTCATTGTACCAAAGAAGGAGAATTCCTTCAGACCAGTTCTGGATCTAAAAATATTGAATCGTTATGTAAGGATACCAACGTTCAAGATGGTAACTGTAAGGACTATCTTGCCTTTTGTTCAGCAAGGGCATTATATGTCCACAATAGATTTACAGGATGCATATCTGCATATTCCGATTCATCCAGATCATTATCAGTTCCTGAGATTCTCTTTTCTGGACAAGCATTACCAGTTTGTGGCTCTGCCGTTTGGCCTAGCTACAGCTCCAAGAATTTTTACAAAGGTTCTCGGTGCCCTTCTGTCTGTAATCAGAGAACAGGGTATTGTGGTATTTCCTTATTTGGACGATATCTTGGTACTTGCTCAGTCTTTACATTTAGCAGAATCTCATACGAATCGACTTGTGTTGTTTCTTCAAGATCATGGTTGGAGGATCAATTTACCAAAAAGTTCATTGATTCCTCAGACAAGGGTAACCTTTCTGGGTTTCCAGATAGATTCAGTGTCCATGACTCTGTCTTTAACAGACAAGAGACGTCTAAAATTGATTTCAGCTTGTCGAAACCTTCAGTCACAATCATGCCCTTCGGTAGCCTTATGCATGGAAATTCTAGGTCTTATGACTGCTGCATCGGACGCGATCCCCTTTGCTCGTTTTCACATGCGACCTCTTCAGCTCTGTATGCTGAATCAATGGTGCAAGGATTACACAAAGATATCTCAATTAATATCTTTAAAACCGATTGTTCGACACTCTCTAACGTGGTGGACAGATCACCATCGTTTAATTCAGGGGGCTTCTTTTGTGCTTCCGACCTGGACTGTAATTTCAACAGATGCAAGTCTCACAGGTTGGGGAGCTGTGTGGGGATCTCTGACGGCACAAGGAGTTTGGGAATCTCAGGAGGTGAGATTACGATCAATATTTTGGAACTCCGTGCAATTTTCAGAGCTCTTCAGTTTTGGCCTCTTCTGAAGAGAGAATCGTTCATTTGTTTTCAGACAGACAATGTCACAACTGTGGCATACATCAATCATCAAGGAGGGACTCACAGTCCTCTGGCTATGAAAGAAGTATCTCGAATTTTGGTTTGGGCGGAATCCAGCTCCTGTCTAATTTCTGCGGTTCATATCCCAGGTGTAGACAATTGGGAAGCGGATTATCTCAGTCGCCAAACGTTGCATCCGGGCGAATGGTCTCTTCACCCAGAGGTATTTCTTCAGATTGTTCAAATGTGGGAACTTCCAGAAATAGATCTGATGGCGTCTCATATAAACAAGAAACTTCCCAGATATCTGTCCAGATCCCGGGATCCTCAGGCGGAGGCAGTGGATGCATTATCACTTCCTTGGAAGTATCATCCTGCCTATATCTTTCCGCCTCTAGTTCTTCTTCCAAGAGTAATCTCCAAGATTCTGAGGGAATGCTCGTTTGTTCTGCTGGTAGCTCCGGCATGGCCTCACAGGTTTTGGTATGCGGATCTTGTCCGGATGGCCTCTTGCCAACCGTGGACTCTTCCGTTAAGACCAGACCTTCTGTCACAAGGTCCTTTTTTCCATCAGGATCTGAAATCCTTAAATTTAAAGGTATGGAGATTGAACGCTTGATTCTTGGTCAAAGAGGTTTCTCTGACTCTGTGATTAATACTATGTTACAGGCTCGTAAATCTGTATCTAGAGAGATATATTATAGAGTCTGGAAGACTTATATTTCTTGGTGTCTTTCTCATCATTTTTCTTGGCATTCTTTTAGAATACCGAGAATTTTACAGTTTCTTCAGGATGGTTTAGATAAGGGTTTGTCTGCAAGTTCCTTGAAGGGACAAATCTCTGCTCTTTCTGTTCTTTTTCACAGATAGATTGCTATTCTTCCTGATATTCATTGTTTTGTACAAGCTTTGGTTCGTATAAAACCTGTCATTAAGTCAATTTCTCCTCCTTGGAGTTTGAATTTGGTTCTGGGAGCTCTTCAAGCTCCTCCCTTTGAACCTATGCATTCATTGGACATTAAATTACTTTCTTGGAAAGTTTTGTTCCTTTTGGCCATCTCTTCTGCCAGAAGAGTTTCTGAATTATCTGCTCTTTCTTGTGAGTCTCCTTTTCTGATTTTTCATCAGGATAAGGCGGTGTTGCGAACTTCTTTTGAATTTTTACCTAAAGTTGTGAATTCCAACAACATTAGTAGAGAAATTGTGGTTCCTTCATTATGTCCTAATCCTAAGAATTCTAAGGAGAAATCATTGCATTCTTTGGATGTTGTTAGAGCTTTGAAATATTATGTTGAAGCTACTAAGTCTTTCCGAAAGACTTCTAGTCTATTTGTTATCTTTTCCGGTTCTAGAAAAGGCCAGAAAGCTTCTGCCATTTCTTTGGCATCTTGGTTGAAATCTTTAATTCATCTTGCCTATGTTGAGTCGGGTAAAACTCCGCCTCAGAGGATTACAGCTCATTCTACCAGGTCAGTTTCTACTTCCTGGGCGTTTAGGAATGAAGCTTCGGTTGATCAGATTTGCAAAGCAGCAACTTGGTCCTCTTTGCATACTTTTACTAAATTCTACCATTTTGATGTATTTTCTTCTTCTGAAGCAGTTTTTGGTAGAAAAGTACTTCAGGCAGCGGTTTCAGTCTGAATCTTCTGCTTATGTTTTTCATTAAACTTTATTTTGGGTGTGGATTTTTTTCAGCAGGAATTGGCTGTCTTTATTTTATCCCTCCCTCTCTAGTGACTCTTGTGTGGAAAGATCCACATCTTGGGTAATCATTATCCCATACGTCACTAGCTCATGGACTCTTGCTAATTACATGAAAGAAAACATAATTTATGTAAGAACTTACCTGATAAATTCATTTCTTTCATATTAGCAAGAGTCCATGAGGCCCGCCCTTTTTTTGTGGTGGTTATGATTTTTGTATAAAGCACAATTATTCCAAATCCTTATTTTATATGCTTTCGCACTTTTTTATCACCCCACTTCTTGGCTATTCGTTAAACTGAATTGTGGGTGTGGTGAGGGGTGTATTTATAGGCATTTTGAGGTTTGGGAAACTTTGCCCCTCCTGGTAGGAATGTATATCCCATACGTCACTAGCTCATGGACTCTTGCTAATATGAAAGAAATGAATTTATCAGGTAAGTTCTTACATAAATTATGTTATTGGCATGCTAATTTAGCTTTCTTCTGCATACAGAAATAAGAAGTTACTTTTAAAATTTAACGTTTTTTATGTGTCAATTTTTAATAAAGAATCTCACTCTTTTCTGACATTACTCCTTCAAAGGCGTTTGCTGTTTAGGAGTCTGTAGAAGCTCACATGCAGTGCCCTGCGCTTCCTCTTACACTCCACCAAGAGTTGATCTGCATTTCATGCATTATATGTTTTTACCACATGGTAGAACATTTCTAGAGGAATTATTTTCAATCATTTAGGGTGATTGAGTCAATAGTGGCTATTACGAATGGTGTAATCTATTCTAGTGCGTCCAGTAAGTTATAAGGAATGGAAGAAACCGCATTCCCTATATTTAATATGATGTTTCCCATAGCCGACTCAGGATGGAGTCGTTTCCAGCTTAACTAAGAGAACTACTATACCCTTAAAGGAGAGTTGGGTTTTTCAAAGGTCCTGTGGACAAAAGATTAGAAAAGGGATGTACACCAGGGTTTCCAAGGCAACCAGCTGTGTATTTTGCTGCAGTCACTAGTGAGACGATATATTGGTTTGATGCGTTGTTTGATGCTACTAAGTCAGAAACTCCCCTGGATAAACGCCAGGAGAGGATAAGCTTTCAAATTGGCTAATTCCTTTGTTTCAAATTCTTTCCTTCAAGTTATCAGTCTGGGAGCATAGAAGCTCACAGAGTCTTATGGTTAGAACCTTGTTCTACGGATGTATGCTCTAAGTCTAAGCTTTTAGCGATTCCTTACAAGGGGAGGACCTTGTTGGGACCTGGCTTGACGGAAAGGATCTCTTTTGAAATTTAAAGAATTTAAAAAAAAAAAAAAAATCCAAATAGCCTGCTGTTGAATCAAAGACAGCATGAAGGACATGCCCCAATCCGGGATCGGATCTTGTAGGGGGCAGTTTTTTCGTCTTCGCTCAGGCTTGGGTTCGAGATGTTCAGAATCCCTGGGTAATAGGAAATAGTGTCCCAGGGATTCAAATTAGAGTTCAAGAGTTCCTCCCAGAGGCAGGTTTCTGTTTTCGAGATTATCTGCAGATGAGACAATGGAGAAGGCGTTCTTACACTGCGTAGGAGACCTCTCAGTCCTGGGAGTAATTGTTCCAGTTCCATTACAGGTACAGGGTCTGGGGTTTTTATCCCAATCGGTTTGTGGTTCCCAAAAAAGAGGGAACCTTCAGATCACTTTTTAGATCTCAAGAGTCTAAACAAATTTCTTAGTGTAGCGTCCTTTAAGATGGAGACTATTCGTTCGTTTCTTTCTTTGATCCAAGGGGGTCAATTTATGAATCGTCTCAAGTTCTAAAGTTTGCCTTCTGGACAAACGCGTCCAGTTTGTGGCTCTTCCTTTCGGTCTTTCCACAGTTCTCAGAGTTTTCACAAAGGTTCTTGGATTGCTGTTGGCGGTGCTTCAATTACGGGGCATTGCAGTTGCGCGCTATCTGGACAACATTCTAGTCCAGGCGTCATCCTTACGGCAAGCAGGATTTCACTCGGACATGGTGTTATCCTTCCCGTGATCTCACGGGTGGAATGTAAATTTGGAAAAGAGTTCCTTAGTCGTAAGCACAAGGGCATCTTTCTTGAGAACCTTAATAGATTTCATATCAATGACGCATTTTTCTGATAGAATGTCAAGAAACCAGGGATTATCGATACTTGTCTAGTCATTCAGTCCACTCCTCGGCCTTCAGTGGCTCAGTGCATGGAGGTAATCTGGCTGATGGTGGCGGGAATGGTCATCATCCCGTTTGCTCGGTTTCATCTCAGACCTCTGCAGTTAAGCATACTCAGGCAATGGATCAGAGACTATACAGATTTTGTCTCCTCGAATACTACTGGAGCAGGAGACAAGGGATTCTCTTCAGTGGTGGTTGTCTGGTTCATCTCTCCCAGGGAACCTGCTTTCGCAGACCATCTTGGGTGATTGTGACAACAGATGTCAACCTTCTAGGGTGGGGAGCAGTTTGGGGCTTCCTAAGGACTCAGAGGGTTTGGACTCAGCCAGAGTCTGTTTTCTCCTATAAACATTTTGGAGCTGAGAGTTAGCCTCGTTCCGGTTTATCAGGTTCCAGTCAAACAAAATAATGTTGGTAGATTCCTTCAATCAGGAAGGAACGAGAGATGTTCCTTGGCGATGTCAGAGGTTTCCGAAATAATTTAGTGGACGGAGGCTCATTCTTGCTGCCTGTCGGCGATCTACATCCCAGGGGTGGATATCTGGGAGACGGTTTTCCTGAACAGACGGACCTTTCATCCGAGGGAGTGGGAACTCCATCCGGAAATGTCCTTCCTTTGCGGAAGGACTTTCTAATTCAAGGGCCCCTCCTTCATCCAAATCTGTTTTATCTGAAACTGACTGTTTGGAGATTTAACGTTTATTATCCAAGCAGGTTTTTTCTGACTCGATCATTGAGACCATGATTCAGGTTCGTTAGCCTGTCACTAGATAAATTTATCATAAGATATGGCGTAAATATCTCTTGGTGTGAATCCACGGGCTACTCATGGAGTAGAGTTAGGATTCCTAGAATTTTATCTTTTCTCCGAGAGGGTTTGGAGAAAGGGTTTATCGTCAAGTTCCCTAAAGGATCAAATCTCTGTCTTTTTCTATTTTGTTACACAAAAGTCTGGCAGTTGTCCCAGATGTACACTCATTTTGTCAGGCCTTGGTCAGGATCAGGCCTGTGTTCGAACCAGTTACTCCTTTTTGGAGTCTGAATTTAGTTCTCTGAATTCTTCAAGGTGCCTCTGCATTCCTTGGATATTAAGTTTTTATCTTGGAAAGTTTTATTTCTTGTTATTCTTCTGCTCGGAGAGTGTCATAGCTCTCGGCATTACAGTATGAGTCTCCTTATCTTATTTCCATTCAGATAAGGTAGTTTTACGTACTAACTTTGGTTTTCTTCCTAAGGTTGTTTCTGACCGGAACATTAATCAGTAGATTGTTGTTCCTTCTTTGTGTCCTAATCCTTCTTCTAAGAAGGAAAGACTTTTGCACAATTTGAACGTGGTCCGTACCTTGGAGTTTTTCCTGCAAGTGACTAAGTACTTTCGTCAGTCTTCTTTGTTTCTTTGTTTGTTTGTGGTTTTCTCAGGAAAACGCAAGGGACAGAAAGTTACGGCTACATCTTTCTTTTTGTCTGTTTGGGGTGCCAGGAAGGCAGAGGGGTTGTGGACTCAGGAGGAGCCCTCCCTCCTGATCAATATTTTGAAACTACAGGCAATTTTCAAGGCCTTGAAAGCTTGGTCACTTCTCCAATCGGACAATATAACCTAGATGGCTTACATCAACCATCAGGGGGGAACGAGAAGTTCCTTGGCGATGAAGGAAGTATCTCAGATTTTGGAGTGGGCGGAAGCCCACATCTGTTCGCTATCAGCAATCCTCATTCCGGGTGTGGACAACTGGGAGGCGGTTTTTCTCAGCAGGCAATCTTTCTATCCAGGGGAATGGTCTCCATCCTGAGGTGTTTGCAGAGATATGCAGCAAGTGGGGGACGCCGGAAATAGAAGTTTTGCAGGCTGTGGTGTCCTCAGAATAGGGTCCTCATCTTCCTTTTTGTTCCATCGGCAGAATGACTGGGGTAATGAGGAAGTGGGAGGGATATTTAAGCCTTTGGCCAGGTGTTGTAGTTCCCAACAGTAAGGAATGAAGCCGTGGACTCTCCCTATCCGGAAGTTAAGGAATTTATCTGGTAAACATAGATTATGTTTTTGACCGTTTAAATTTTTGTTTGTTTGTTTTTTGTATTTTCTTTTATTTTTTTGCAGTGCTTTAACCTGTCTTTTCATCAGCTGCTTTTACTGTACCACTCTTTATCTCCACAAACGTGCTCACTTGTTTCCTGCAGATACTATGCATGTTACGATTCCCAGGACAGGCAAGGGTTGCTGAACGTTTACCACGAGGAAGCTCGCTGCTCACTCAGCATTCCCGCTAACGTGGCACAGGGCCCCAACAGGTTAGTGACATCTTTTTCTCTTTCTGACGTGCAATCAGTCCTTGGGGCCACAGTGTGACATGTTTCTCTACACAGGGGCAGTTTGGGAGAGTACACAAAGGACAGCCGAAATCTTAAGAAAGTGCGAGACCAAAGTAAGTGATTTTTGTAGAGCTTTATGAAACCTTAATCTTTTTATTAGTGCTAACAAAAACATCATTATAGGTTAGTCTTTTTAAAGCACCTTTTTCTCCTCCCCTGCAGCGCTCAGATTCAAACTACTTAAACACAAATGTCTGAATGTTGTTGGTTTCCTAAATGAGCTTCCAAAGACGCAACATGACCTGAACTCGTTTGTGGTGGATGTCACGGCTCAGACGGTGAATAGCTCTATCTCTCTCTATCTCTTTCTCTATCTCTTTCTTTCTCTCTCTCTTTCTTTCTTTCTTTCTTTCTTTCTTTCTTTCTTTATTTCTTTCTCTCTCTCTCTCTCTCTCTCTCTCTCTCTCTTTGTCTCTCTTTGTCTCTCTTTGTCTCTCTTTGTCTCTCTTTGTCTCTCTCTCTTTCTCTATCTTTCTCTCTCTCTCTTTCTCTATCTTTCTCTCTCTCTCTTTCTCTATCTTTCTCTCTCTCTCTTTCTCTATCTTTCTCTCTCTCTCTTTCTCTATCTTTCTCTCTCTCTCTTTCTCTATCTTTCTCTATCTTTCTCTCTCTCTCTCTCTCTCTCTCTCTCTCTCTATCTTTCTCTCTCT
>NC_069505.1:49102677-49162677 GCF_027579735.1 Bombina bombina | reverse complement strand
AATTGCTGACAGGATGCAGAAGGAAATCACAGCACTGGCTCCCAGCACCATGAAAATAAAGATCATCGCCCCACCTGAGAGGAAATACTCAGTCTGGATCGGAGGCTCCATCCTGGCCTCTTTGTCCACCTTCCTGCAGATGTGGATCAGCAAGCAGGAGTACGATGAGTCTGGCCCATCCATTGTCCACCGTAAATGCTTCTAAAGAGACTGACCTTTGACATTGAACCTGTGCAGGAAGATCACTGGCATGGCTTTCCCCTTTTGTTGGCGCTTGGCTCAGGATCTTATAACTGGAATAGAAGGAAAACAAACCTACAGCACTCCCAAGATCTACAATGCATATAAGGACTGTACATTTCTTTTGTTTTTTTATTTCTTGTCATTCCAAATGTTTAATGCATTGTAAGGGGACATTCCTCAGCGTGAGCTACTGGGCACTTAAAGAAGCACGCTGATAGTATTGCTTGTATGTGACGCTCTGTACCCAGACATGTCTTTTTGTATCTTCTGCCTTGAACACTTTGTAAGTTTGGTCCAGCAATGGGCTCCATTCCCTGACATCTGATGGAAGGTTTACATTAATCATTGATCTCGGTAAGATGTGAGTGAGGGGGGCCACCTGTACACTTAACTGAAAAGAAAGAACCTGTTTAAGTCTAAAAAAAAAAAAGAAAAAAAAAAATTACAAACTGTGACATCCAGCTTCCCTCAAAGGCCCTCTGAATGCTATAGGACATCTCTAAAGGGCCCAAAGGCTTTCCAAAGTCGTTTATTGGGGAAGGTAGGGCCACAGCTTGCTGTGGCAGTTGGTTGTGACTGTTAAAAAAACGTCTATTTCGTTTTTTTGATCCGTTTTTTGAACTAAGGGGTTAATCATCCATTTGCAAGTGGGTGCAATGCTCTGTTAGCCTATTATACACACTGTAAAAATATTTAGACGACATCCTGATACAGGCGTCAAACTTCCAAATTGCCAAGTCTCATACGGATGTAGTACTGGCATTTCTGTGGTCGCATGGGTGGAAAGTGAACGAGGAAAAGAGTTCTCTATCCCCACTCACAAGAGTTTCCTTTCTAGGGACTCTGATAGATTCTGTAGAAATGAAAATTCACCCGACGGAGTCCAGGTTATCAAAGCTTCTAAATTCCTGCCGGGTTCTTCATTCCATTCCGTGTCCTTCGGTGGTTCAGTGTATGGAAGTAATCGGCTTAATGGTAGCGGCAATGGACATAGTGCCGTTTGCACGCTTACATCTCAGACCGCCGCAACTATGCATGCTCAGTCAGTGGAGCGGGGATTACACAGATTTGTCCCCTCAACTGAATCTGGACCAAGAGACCAGGGATTCTCTTCTCTGGTGGCTATCTCGGGTCCATCTGTCTAAAGGTATGACCTTTCGCAGGCCAGATTGGACAATTGTTACGACAGATGCCAGCCTTCTAGGTTGGGGTGCAGTCTGGAACTCCCTGAAGGCTCAGGGATCGTGGACTCAGGAGGAGTCTCTCCTTCCATTAAATATTCTGGAACTAAGAGCGATATTCAAGGCTCTTCAGGCTTGGCCTCGGTTAGAAACTCTGAGGTACATAAGATTTCAGTCGGACAACATCACGACTGTAGCTTACATCAACCGTCAAGGGGGAACGAGAAGTTCCCTAGAGATGTTAGAAGTTTAAAAAAATTCGCTGGGCAGAGATTCACTCTTGCCACCTATCAGCTATCCATATCCCAGGTGTAGAGCACTGGGAGGCGGATTTTCTAAGTCGTCAGACTTTTCATTCGGGAGAGTGGGAACTCCATCCGGAGGCATTTGCACAACTGATTCATCGTTGGGGCAAACCAGAACTGGATCTCATGGCGTCTCGCCAGAACGCCAAGCTTCCGTGTTACGGATCCAGGTCCAGGGATCCCAAGGCGACACTGATAGATGCTCTAGCAGCGCCCTGGTCTTTCAACCTGGCTTATGTGTTTCCACCGTTTCCTCTGCTCCCTCGACTGATTGCCAAGATCAAGCAGGAGAGAGCATCAGTGATTCTGATAGCACCTGCGTGGCCACGCAGGACCTGGTATGCAGATCTAGTGGACATGTCATCCTTTCCACCATGGTCTCTGCCTCTGAAACAGGACCTTCTACTTCAGGGTCCTTTCAACCGTCCAAATCTAATTTCTCCAACATAGGTGTGTCCGGTCCACGGCGTCATCCTTACTTGTGGGATATTCTCTTCCCCAACAGGAAATGGCAAAGAGCCCAGCAAAGCTGGTCACATGATCCCTCCTAGGCTCCGCCTTCCCCAGTCATTCTCTTTGCCGTTGCACAGGCAACATCTCCACGGAGATGGCTCTTGTCAAGTACTTCATTCTGTTCTTCTTCCTTCCATAGCGCAGTGCATGGAAGTAATAGGTTTGATGGTCGCGGCAATGGACATAGTTCCTTTTGCGCGAATTCATCTAAGACCATTACAACTGTGCATGCTCAGTCAGTGGAATGGGGATTATACAGACTTGTCTCCGACGATACAAGTAGATCAGAGGACCAGAGATTCACTCCGTTGGTGGCTGACCCTGGACAACCTGTCACAAGGGATGAGCTTCCGCAGACCAGAGTGGGTCATTGTCACGACCGACGCCAGTCTGGTGGGCTGGGGCGCGGTCTGGGAACCCCTGAAAGCTCAGGGTCTTTGGTCTCGGGAAGAATCTCTTCTCCCGATAAATATTCTGGAACTGAGAGCGATATTCAATGCTCTCAAGGCTTGGCCTCAGCTAGCAAAGGCCAAATTCATAAGGTTTCAATCAGACAACATGACGAATGTTGCGTATATCAACCATCAAGGGGGAACAAGGAGTTCCCTGGCGATGGAAGAAGTGACCAAAATAATTCAATGGGCGGAGAATCACTCCTGCCACTTGTCTGCAATCCACATCCCAGGAGTGGAAAATTGGGAAGCGGATTTTCTGAGTCGTCAGACATTTCATCCGGGGGAGTGGGAACTCCATCCGGAAATCTTTGCCCAAATAATTCAATTGTGGGGCATTCCAGACATGGATCTGATGGCGTCTCGTCAGAACTTCAAGGTTCCTTGCTACGGGTCCAGATCCAGGGATCCCAAGGCGACTCTAGTGGATGCACTAGTAGCACCTTGGACCTTCAACCTAGCTTATGTGTTCCCACCGTTTCCTCTCATTCCCAGGCTGGTAGCCAGGATCAAACAGGAGAGGGTATCGGTGATCTTGATAGCTCCTGCGTGGTCACGCAGGACTTGGTATGCAGACCTGGTGAATATGTCATCGGCTCCACCATGGAAGCTACCTTTGAGACAGGACCTTCTTGTTCAAGGTCCGTTCGAACATCCGAATCTGGCCTCACTCCAACTGACTGCTTGGAGATTGAACGCTTGATTTTATCAAAGCGAGGATTCTCAGATTCTGTCATTGATACTCTTGTTCAGGCTAGAAAGCCTGTAACTAGAAAAATCTACCATAAAATATGGAAAAGATATATCTGTTGGTGTGAATCTAAAGGATTCCCATGGAACAAGATAAAAATTCCTAAGATTCTATCCTTTCTTCAAGAAGGTTTGGAGAAAGGATTATCTGCAAGTTCTTTGAAGGGACAGATTTCTGCTTTATCTGTTTTACTTCACAAAAAGCTGGCGGCTGTGCCAGATGTTAAAGCTTTTGTTCAGGCTCTGGTTAGAATCAAGCCTGTTTACAAACCTTTGACTCCTCCTTGGAGTCTCAATTTAGTTCTTTCAGTTCTTCAGGGGGTTCCGTTTGAACCCCTACATTCCGTTGATATCAAGTTATTATCTTGGAAAGTTTTGTTTTTGGTTGCAATTTCTTCTGCTAGAAGAGTTTCAGAATTATCTGCTCTGCAGTGTTCTCCTCCTTATCTGGTGTTCCATGCAGATAAGGTGGTTTTGCGTACTAAACCTGGTTTTCTTCCGAAAGTTGTTTCTAACACAAATATTAACCAGGAGATAGTCGTGCCTTCTTTGTGTCCGAATCCAGTTTCAAAGAAGGAACGTTTGTTGCACAATTTGGATGTAGTTCGTGCTCTAAAATTTTATTTAGAGGCTACAAAGATTTCAGACAAACATCTTCCTTGTTTGTTGTTTATTCTGGTAAAAGGAGAGGTCAAAAAGCAACTTCTACCTCTCTCTCTTTTTGGCTTAAAAGCATCATCAGATTGGCTTATGAGACTGCCGGACGGCAGCCTCCTGAAAGAATCACAGCTCATTCCACTAGGGCCGTGGCTTCCACATGGGCCTTCAAGAACGAGGCTTCTGTTGATCAGATATGTAAGGCAGCGACTTGGTCTTCACTGCACACTTTTACCAAATTTTACAAATTTGATACTTTTGCTTCTTCTGAGGCTATTTTTGGGAGAGAGGTTTTGCAAGCCGTGGTGCCTTCCATCTAGGTGACCTGATTTGCTCCCTCCCATCATCCGTGTCCTAAAGCTTTGGCATTGGTTCCCACAAGTAAGGATGACGCCGTGGACCGGACACACCTATGTTGGAGAAAACAGAATTTATGCTTACCTGATAAATTACTTTCTCCAACGGTGTGTCCGGTCCACGGCCCGCCCTGGTTTTTTAATCAGGTCTGATGATTTATTTTCTCTAACTACAGTCACCACGGTATCATATGATTTCTCCTATGCAAATATTCCTCCTTTACGTCGGTCGAATGACTGGGGAAGGCGGAGCCTAGGAGGGATCATGTGACCAGCTTTGCTGGGCTCTTTGCCATTTCCTGTTGGGGAAGAGAATATCCCACAAGTAAGGATGACGCCGTGGACCGGACACACCGTTGGAGAAAGTAATTTATCAGGTAAGCATAAATTCTGTTTTCTCTGAGGCTGACTGCCTGGAGATTGAACGCTTGATTTTATCAAAGCGTGGCTTCTCCGAGTCAGTTATTGATACCTTAAGACAGGCACGAAAGCCTGTCACCAGGAAAATTTACCATAAGGTATGGCATAGATATCTTTATTGGTGTGAATCCAAGGGTTACTCATGGAGTAAGGTCAGGATTGCTAGGATATTATCTTTTCTCCAAGAAGGTTTGGAAAAAGGATTGTCAGCTAGTTAAGCGTCTGGCAGATGTTCCAGACGTTCAGGCATTTTGTCAGGCTTTAGTTAGAATCAAGCCTGTGTTTAAACCTGTTGCTCCACCATGGAGCTTAAACTTGGTTCTTAAGGTTCTTCAAGGAGTTCCGTTTGAACATCTTCATTCCATAGATATTAACCTTTTATCTTGGAAAGTTCTTTTTTTTGGTAGCTATTTCCTCGGCTCGTAGAGTCTCTGAGCTATCTGCCTTACAATGTGATTCTCCTTATCTGATTTTTCATACGGATAAGGTAGTCCTGCGTACCAAACCTGGGTTCTTACCTAAGGTGGTATCTAACAAGAATATCAATAAAGAGATTGTTGTTCCATCCTTGTGTTACACAATTTGGACGTCGTCCGTGCTTTAAAGTTTTACTTACAAGCTACTAAAGATTTTCGTCAAACATCTGCTTTGTTTGTTGTCTTCTCTGGACAGAGGAGAGGTCAAAAGGCTTCGGCAACCTCTTTCTTTTTGACTAAGAAGCTTAATCCGCTTAGCCTATGAGACTGCTGGACAGCAACCTCCTGAAAGGATTACAGCTCATTCCACTAGAGCTGTGGCTTCTACTTGGGCCTTTAAAAATGAGGCTTCTTTTGATCAGATTTGCAAGGTCTTCGCTTCATATTTTTTCAAAATTTTACAAATTTGATACTTTTGCTTCTTCGGAGGCTATATTTGGGGGAGAGGTTTTACGGGCAGTGGTTCCTTCCATTTAAGTTCCTGCCTTGTCCCTCCCTTCATCCGTGTACTTTAGCTTTGGTATTGGTATCCCACAAGTAATGGATGATCCGTGGACTGGATACACCTTACAAGAGAAAACACAATTTATGCTTACCTGATAAATTTATTTCTCTTGTGGTGTATCCAGTCCACGGCCCGCCCTGTCATTTTAAGGCAGGTAATTTTTAAATTTAAACTACAGTAACCACTGCACCCTATGGTTCCTCCTTTCTCGGCTTGTTTTCGGTCGTATGACTGGCTATGACCGTTAGGGGAGGAGCTATATTACAGCTCTGCTGTGGGTGTCCTCTTGCAACTTCCTGTTGGGAATGAGAATATCCCACAAGTAATGGATGATCCGTGGACTGGATACACCACAAGAGAAATAAATTTATCAGGTAAGCATAAATTGTGTTATCCTTTCCTAAAGCTATTATGCTATGCTATAAGAGCAGCCTAGAATCTCTTACAAAGCTTTATGGAGCTGTAGGGCTAGCTGGTGTCTGTCTCGGATTACCAGGTACTATAAGTTGAGGTATCTAATTGTTCTCTGCGGGACCGTATCTGGTCGTATTTTATCTGCCTGGGAACACCGGGTGCGGTAGAAATCGTTTTTTCCCTCCATTGTAAGGGGTTTTCAAGTAAGAGATTACTTTAAGATCTTGTCTGATCGTTCCCCCTTTTAAGCGGTAAACACCTACTTTTTAATCTGATTAGAGTAGGTTACCGCGATTGTGTTTTCCTCTCCTCTACCCCGGCTAGTATGGGTTATATCCCTCCTATAGCTCAGCGCCTTTTTTTGTCAAGCCCGTTGTGGGGGGGGGGGGGCCATGTTTCTCAGGTAAGGGGCTTTTATTAAGCTCCTAATATGTTTAATAACTGGCTCTGATAAGCTGTTTGGCGGTGCTCACAAGTGCGCAACATCAGCTTCTATTTGGCGCCACCCTTTTATTTCAGTCTTGCACTTACCGCCACGGGCAGTGTTTTTGGCGCCATTGTTTATAAGCCTGTTAATGCCTCGATCCTCTCTAAAGGTGCTGATCTTGGTGAGAGGGTTTAGTAGGCAGAGTAGCTGTTTTAAGGGAGCGGCTTACAATGGCACTCTTATTCTCAGTTAAATTTATACACTATGTATATGTGTGTGTGTGTGTGTGTATGTGCTCTGTTCTTTCATACACGTACCTGTGGGGGTAAAAAATATCCGTCTAGAATCGGACCTGATGCTCCTTGTTAAGTGATACATTTTTATCCCTCTATGCATGTTGGGCTTATTTATGCCCGTCATTTGGGGGTATGGGGGTTGATGGTTTTTTCCTACCTTACAGGGCATATCATGTTGTGTATTTTATGCCCATTTAAGATTTTCTTTTTCAGAATTTCTGTTTAGTGTCTCTTGGTATTTGACGCCATCTAGTGTTTAATATTATTACATCTATTTTATTTCTCATCAGTCTCTAAAAGGGCTGATCAGTTAGGAATTTTAATTCTGACATTGTGTATCTTCCATGTCAGGTTCCTTTTCATGTTTAAGGCAGCATATGGTATGATTTAAACTATATGATGTTCATACATATTTGGCCTAATATGCTTATTTCATGTATATGAGTGCTATGATATAATTTTCTCGTGTTGAGGAGATTTAGAAATAAGGTGCTAATTTTTACTTTATTTTTTATCCTTCATAGTGGCTTAACCAGTGGGTTTCCATCTACCTTTTTGAAATAATGTATCCTCAGATTGAGAATCTTAGTGATCTGAGGACACTTACATTTTATTTGATAATTTCCCTCATATTGAGGCGATTTCTGCGGATGTCTGGGACATAATGATCACTTTTCTGCCTTTTGCCTACTATCATGTGTAGTATCTGTTCTTATCAGTTTATTATCTGATACATCTCCTATCTGGGGACCATATCTTGTCTCATATATATATATATATATTATTATTATTTTTTTTCCTTTTGGAATAATGGCAAGCAATCCAAGAAGCCTTCCTCTGAGAATAAATCAGCTTGAATGGTCTGCCCACGATCCAATCTTGGATCAAGTAGGGGGCAGGCCTTCCTTCCTTTCAGGAGGCTTGGATTGGCGATTCCTTAGACAGTGACCGTAGTCTCCCAAGGATACAAGATAGAATCAAATCTTACATTCTCCAGTGACACAGGCAGAGCACTATGAACTTGGTGTCCTTGGTTCAATCCCAGGCAGAGCCTAGCAAAGGGGTTACCAGCGGTGCCTTGCCGTGCGGTTTACTCCTGTCAAGTTCTCTGGTAAACGGAAAGGTCAGAAGGCCACTTCTTCTACTCCTTTCTTTTTGGTTGCAAAGTGTTATTCTGTTGGTCTACAAGACAGCTGGACAACAGCCTCCTGAGAGAATTACAGCTCATTCCACTAGGGCTGTCTCTTGGGCTTTAAAAAAAGAAGCTTCTGTGGAACAGATCTGAAAGGCGGCCACTTGGTCTTCGTTGCATACTTTTTCCAAATTCTGTTTTTGCCTCGGCTGAGGCTTCCTGTGGGAGGAAAGTTCTTCAATCGGTGGTGTCTTCTGTTTAGGTTCCGTCTCTTTTTCACCCCTCCCTTCCATTCTGTGTCCTCTAGCTTGGGTATTGGTTCCCACTATTAATTGAATGGATTTGTGGACTCTCCATGCCATTGGAAAGAAAACCACAAAATGAATGCTTACCTGATAAATTATTTTCTTTCCTGGCATGAAGAGTCCACGACCCGCCCTTCATTTTTTTTTTTTTTAAAGAAGGCGTTTGTCATTTCTTTCATGTAATTAGCAAGAGTCCATGAGCTAGTGACGTATGGGATATACATTCCTACCAGGAGGGGCAAAGTTTCCCAAACCTTAAAATGCCTATAAATACACCCCTCACCACACCCACAATTCAGTTTTACAAACTTTGCCTCCGATGGAGGTGGTGAAGTAAGTTTGTGCTAGATTCTACGTTGATATGCGCTCCGCAGCAAGTTGGAGCCCGGTTTTCCTCTCAGCGTGCAGTGAATGTCAGAGGGATGTGAGGAGAGTATTGCCTATTTGAATGCAGTGATCTCCTTCTAAGGGGTCTATTTCATAGGTTCTCTGTTATCGGTCGTAGAGATTCATCTCTTACCTCCCTTTTCAGATCGACGATATACTCTTATATATACCATTACCTCTGCTGATTCTCGTTTCAGTACTGGTTTGGCTATCTGCTATATGTAGATGAGTGTCCTGGGGTAAGTAAGTCTTATTTTCTGTGACACTCCTAGCTATGGTTGGGCACTTTGTTTATAAAGTTCTAAATATATGTATTCAAACATTTATTTGCCTTGACTCAGAATGTTCAACTTTCCTTATTTTTCAGACAGTCAGTTTCATATTTGGGATAATGCATTTTAATTTAACATTTTTTACCTTAAAATTTGACTCTTTTTTCCCTGTGGGCTGTTAGGCTCGCGGGGGCTGAAAATGCTTCATTTTATTGCGTCATTCTTGGCGCGGACTTTTTTGGCGCAAAAATTCTATTTCCGTTTCCGGCGTCATACGTGTCGCCGGAAGTTGCATCATTCTTTGACGTTATTTTGCGCCAAAAATGTCGGCGTTCCGGATGTGGCGTCATTTTTGGCGCCAAAAAGCATTTAGGCGCCAAATAATGTGGGCGTCTTATTTGGCGCGAAAAAATATGGGCGTCACTTTTGTCTCCACATTATTTAAGTCTCATTTTTTATTGCTTCTGGTTGCTAGAAGCTTGTTCTTTGGCATTTTTTCCCATTCCTGAAACTGTCATTTAAGGAATTTGATCAATTTTGCTTTATATGTTGTTTTTTTCTTTTACATATTGCAAGATGTTCCACGTTGCAACTGAGTCAGAAGATACTTCAGGAAAATCACTGCACAATGCTGGAGCTACCAAGCTAAGTGTATCTGCTATAAACTTTTGGTATCTGTTTCTCCAGCTGTTATTTGTATTGCATGTCATGTCAAACTTATTAATGCAGATAAAATTTCCTTTAGTACTGTTACATTACCTGTTGCTGTTCCGTCAACATCTAATTTTCAGAGTGTTCCTGATAACATAAGAGATTTTATTTTTTAAATCCATTAAGAAGGCTATGTCTGTTATTTTTCCTTCTAGTATACATAAGTCTTTTAAAACTTCTCTTTTTTTCAGATGAATTTTTAAATGAACATCATCATTCTGATACTGATAATGGTTCTTCTGGTTCTGAGGTTTCTGTCTCAGAGGTTGATGCTGATAAATCTTTGTATTTGTTCAAGATGGAATTTATTCGTTCTTTACTTAAAGAAGTGTTATTTGCATTAGAAATAGAGGATTCTGGTCCTCTTGATACTAAATCTAAACGTTTAAATAAGGTTTTTAAATCTCCTGTAGTTATTCCAGAAGTGTTTTATCTCCCTGATGCTATTTCTGAAGTAATTTCCAGGGAATGGAATAATTTGGGTAATTTATTTACTCCTTCTAGACGTTTAAGCAAATTATATCCTGTGCCATCTGACAGATTAGAGTTTTTTGGGACAAAAATCCCTAAGGTTATGGGGCTGTCTCTACTCCTGCTAATGTACTACTATTCCTACGGCAGATAGTACTTCATTTAAGGATCCTTTAGATAGGAAAATTGATTCCTTTCTAAGAAAAGCTTACTTATGTTCAGGTAATCTTCTTAGACCTGCTATATTTTTAGCGGATGTTGCTGCAGCTTCAACTTTTTGGTTAGAAGCTTTAGCGCAACAAGTAACAGATCATAATTTTATAGCATTATTTTTATTCTATAACATGCTAATAATTTTATTGGTGATACCATCTTTTGATATCATTAGAGTTGATGTCAGGTATATGTCTCTAGCTATTTTAGCTAGAATAGCTTTATGGATTAAACTTGGAATGCTGACATGTCTTCTAAGTCAACTTTGCTTTCCCTTTCTTTCCAGGGTAAATAATCATTTTCGTTCCTTTCCTCACAAGGAACAAAAGCCTGATCCTTCATCCTCAGGAGCGGTATCAGTTTGGAAACTATTTCCAGTTTGGAATATATCCAAGCCTTATAGAAACCTATAGCCAGCTCCTAAGTACCTATGAAGGTGCGGCCCTTATTCCAGCTCAGCTGGTATGGGGCAGATTACGTTTTCTTCAAAGAAATTTGGATCAATTCCGTTCTTAATCTCTGGTTTCAGAAACATTGTTTCAGAAAGGTACAGAATTGGCTTCAAGTTAAGGCCTCCTGCTAAGAGATTCTTTTCTTTCCCGTGTCCCAGTTAACACAGCAAAGGCTCAGCATTTCTGAAATGTGTTTCAGATCTAGAGTTGGCTGGAGTATTTATGCCAGTTCCAGTTCTGGAACAGGGGCTGGGGTCTTATTTTATCTCTTCATTGTACCAAAGAAGGTCAATTCCTTCAGACCAGTTCCGGATCTATCATTATTGAATCATTATGTTAGGATACCAACATTCAAGATGGTTACTGTAGGACTATCCTGCCTTTTGTTTAGCAAGGGCATTATATGTCTACAATAGATTTACAGGATGTGTATCTGCATATTCCGATTCATCCAGATCACTTTTAGTGTCTGAGATTCTCTTTTTAGACAAGCATTACCAGTTTTGTGGCTCTACCGTTTGGCTTAGCCTCAGTTCCAAGAATTTTTTTCAAAGGTTCTCGGTGCCCTTCTTTCTGTAATCAGAGAATAGGGTTTTGGTATTTCCTTATTTGGACGATATCTTGGTATTTGCTCAGTCTTCTCATTTTCGAAGAATCTCATACGAATCAACTTGTGTTGTTTCTTCAAGTTCATGGTTGGAGGATCAATTTACCAATCAGTTCATTGATTCCTCAGACAAGGGTAACCTTTTTAGGTTTCTAGATAAATTCAGTGTCTATGACTGTCCTTGTCAGACAAGAGAAGTTTAACATTGATATCAGCTTGTCAAAACCTTCAGTCACAATCATTCCCTTTGGTAGCCTTATGCATGGAAATGTTGGGTCTTAGGACTGCCGCATCAGATGCGATCTCCTTTGCTCGTTTTCACATGCGACCTCTTCAGCTCTGTATGCTGAACCATTGGTGCAGGGATTACTCAAAGATATCTCAATTAATATCTTTAAACCGATTTTACAACACTCTCTGACATGGTGGACAGATCACCATCGTTTAGTTCAGGGGGCTTCTTTGTTCTTCCGACCTGGACTATAATCTCAACAGATGCAAGTCTTACAGGTTGGGGAGCTGTGTGGGGGTATCTGACGGCACAAGGGGTTTGGGAATCTCAGGAGGTGCAATTTTCAGAGCTCTTCAGTCTTGGCCTCTTCTGAAGAGAGAGTTGTTCATTTGTTTTCAGATAGACAATGTCACAACTGTGGCATACATCAATCATCAAGGAGGGACTCACAGTCCTCTGGCTATGAAAGAAGTATCTCGAATTTTGGTTTGGGCGGAATCCAGCTCCTGTCTAATCTCTGCGGTTCATATCCCAGGTATGGACAATTGGAAAGCGGATTATCTCAGTCGTCAAACGTTGCATCCGGGCGAATGGTCTCTTCACCCAGAGGTATTTCTTCAGATTGTTCAAATGTAGGAACTTCCAGCAATAGATCTGATGGCTTCTCATCTAAACAAGAAACTTCCCAGGTATCTGTCCAGATCCCGGGATCCTCAGGCGGAGGCAGTGGATGCATTATCACTTCCTTGGAAGTATCATCCTCCCTATATCTTTCCGCCTCTAGTTCTTCTTCCAAGAGTAACCTCCAAGATTCTGAAGGAATGCTCGTTTGTTCTGCTGGTAGCTCCGGCATGGCCTTACAGGTTTTGGTATGCGGATCTTGTCCGGATGGCCTCTTGCCAACCGTGGACTCTTCCGTTAAGACCAGACCTTTTGTCTCAAGGTCCTTTTTTTCCATCAGGATCTGAAATCCTTAAATTTAAAGGTATGGCGATTGAACGCTTGATTCTTGGTCAAAGAGGTTTCTCTGACTCTGTGATTAATACTATGTTACAGGCTCGTACATCTGTATCCAGAGAGATATATTATAGAGTCTGGAAGACTTATATTTCTTGGTGTCTTTCTCATCATTTTTCTTGGCATTCTTTTAGAATACCGAGAATATTACAGTATTCTTCAGGATGGTTTAGATAAGGGTTTGTCCGCAAGTTCCTTGAAAGGTCAAATCTCTGCTCTTTCTGTTCTTTTTCACAGAAAGATTGCTATTCTTCCTGATATTCATTGTTTTGTACAAGCTTTGGTTCGTATAAAGCCTGTCATTAAGTCAATTTCTCCTCCTTGGAGTTTGAATTTGGTTCTGGGGGCTCTTCAAGCTCCTCCATTTGAACCTATGCATTCATTGGATATTAAATTACTTTCTTGGAAAGTTTTTTGTTCCTTTTGGCCATCTCTTCTGCCAGAAGAGTTTCTGAATTATCTGCTCTTTCTTGTGAGTCTCCTTTTCTGATTTTTCATCAGGATAAGGCGGTGTTGCGAACTTCTTTTGAATTTTTACCTAAAGTTGTGAATTCCAACAACATTAGTAGAGAAATTGTGGTTCCTTCATTATGTCCTAATCCTAAGAATTCTAAGGAGAAATCGTTGCATTCTTTGGATGTTGTTAGAGCTTTGAAATATTATGTTGAAGCTACGAAATCTTTTCGTAAGACTTCTAGTCTATTTGTTATTTTTTCCGGTTCTAGAAAAGGCCAGAAAGCTTCTGCCATTTCTTTGGCATCTTGGTTGAAATCTTTAATTCATCTTGCCTATGTTGAGTCGGGTAAAACTCCGCCTCAGAGAATTACAGCTCATTCTACTAGGTCAGTTTCTACTTCCTGGGCGTTTAGGAATGAAGCTTCGGTTGACCAGATCTGCAAAGCAGCGACTTGGTCCTCTTTGCATACTTTTACTAAATTCTACCATTTTGATGTATTTTCTTCTTCTGAAGCAGTTTTTGGTAGAAAAGTACTTCAGGCAGCGGTTTCAGTTTGAATCTTCTGCTTATGTTTTTCATTAAACTTTATTTTGGGTGTGGATTATTTTCAGCAGGAATTGGCTGTCTTTATTTTATCCCTCCCTCTCTAGTGACTCTTGTGTGGAAAGATCCACTTCTTGGGTAGTCATTATCCCATACGTCACTAGCTCATGGACTCTTGCTAATTACATGAAAGAAAACATAATTTATGTAAGAACTTACCTGATAAATTCATTTCTTTCATATTAGCAAGAGTCCATGAGGCCCGCCCTTTTTTTGTGGTGGTTATGATTTTGTATAAAGCACAATTATTCCAATTCCTTATTTTATATGCTTTTCGCACTTTTTTCTTATCACCCCACTTCTTGGCTATTCGTTAAACTGAATTGTGGGTGTGGTGAGGGGTGTATTTATAGGCATTTTAAGGTTTGGGAAACTTTGCCCCTCCTGGTAGGAATGTATATCCCATACGTCACTAGCTCATGGACTCTTGCTAATATGAAAGAAATGAATTTATCAGGTAAGTTCTTACATAAATTATGTTTTTTGTTTAAACCTCAGGCATCTCTATAACCTTGTGTCCTCTTATCTTTCCATATTCCTTCGGCTGAATGAATGGGGATTGTGGAAGTGATACTTAACGGCTTTGCTGGGGTGTTCTTTGCCTCCTCCTGGTGGCCAGGAGTTGAGTTCCCATTAGTAATTGAATGGATTCATAGACTCCATGCAAGAAAAGAAAATAATTTATCATGTAAGCATACATTTTGTTTTTAAAGACAAAACAACTCCCTAGTGCATGTGTTTCCACTGTAAAAAATTGCAATATAAAATGCTTAATTATGCACCGTAAAACAACTTTGCAATATACTTTTAGTGGCAAGCCCTGGCATCTTCATACTCTCAAAGGGACAGTGTACTCAAGAAGAAAGCCACAGATACACACAAACAGCACTAAGCTGTTCCTCCCTTCCCTGCGCCTGTAACACTATGCAGGTTTCCTACTCCCCCTCCTCACCATTACAACCGTGTTTTTAAAGGGACACTCAAGTCAAACTTACACTTTCACGATTCAGATAGAGCAGCCATTTTAAACAACTTCCCACTTTACTTCCATTAACAAAATGTGCACAGTCTTTTTATATTTACACTTTTAGAGACACCATCTCCTACTGAGCATGTAGAAGACTTCACTGAATATACTTGTATGCATTTGTGATTGGCTGATGACTGTCACATGATACAGGAGGAGTGGAAATAGTTACCTCCAGCATGAGGAAGCCAGGGATTCTGGCTATAAGCACTCTATTTAGGGAGTGAGGGGAAAACCGTAGCTCTCTAACTAGTGCTCATTACATACGTATGCATATGCAGTGAAAATACTAAGGTTTTTCTCATTTTTGGCAGCAAAATAGCTAATGAAAACGTTATCTACACCTAAAGCTTTATTTCAATAGCCCATGTTTGTTTTAGAGTACACTGTCCCTTCAAGTCTGGATTGGCTCCTCCAAATAAGGAAAGTTGTTGAGAGTTTAACCATTGAATATAAGTTGCAGCAAACAAGGTGTTTTTTTTAATAATGTTCAGACTCAAATATGTTAGTCTATTGGAAGAATGCAGAAACTTGTTCACTTTCCCTTATTATACCAGCTGCACAGTATGATTTGTATTGGAAATGGCTCATTTAGGTTTATTTTTGTAGTTGAAAAACCTGTTTTATTTTCCTCATTGAAACCACTGCCTATTCAAATTAGCTTATCCTATAGGGAGAGCAGACCTCATCATATCTCTATGCACAAGAGACAATACTTAGGGACTGACATTTTTATTATGGGTGGTGGTTTTTATGAGCAAAACTAAATGCAGGCATAAGCAATTTCCAATATGTAATACTATGCAGCTGTTATAACAAGCCCGCGGGAAAACATTAAGAGTCAAAATATAACAGTACAATATCACTTTTAAGTACATTTATTCCCAAATACTCTGAAACAGACATAGCATAGAGGTACGGTTTAATTGCGGCGGTGCAGGGTTGTCTTTTTCTTACACTCTTTGGTCTATTATGTTCCTATCTCCAAACATCGCCCAGATTAACTAAAAATATAAAAAGCGAATGCCCTGGGGCTAATAAGTAGATAAACTTCTCCCTCTCGCGTTTTTTAACTTCTACTCACTAATTTCCTACTTTTTCTTACAGATTACTCTACTAAGCTTTGTGGTTAATGGGATTTTTAAAGAAGGTAAGTGGTCGCGAACAGTATCTACTTTTTTTTATCAGCTTTTTTTTTTTTTTCCTTACTGTATGTTTGTTTTGGGTTTTTTTTAGTTTTATTTTCTGCTCATCTCCTTTTTCTGCTTTATCTTCTTTTGATAGTTGAAGACCAATCTGTTTCCGTTGTGCGTGGTTTTTCCCGGATTTTTGTAGCTGTTCCTGGAAGTGACGGAGGGTGAGTTTAAGCCATATTAACTTATACAAACACTTGTCGTAGAAGAGAGGGGAAAAACTGCTCTAGTAAAAATTGAATACATTTCGTAACATTGGATTATCATCATATAAACTGTGTCATATTTGAGTTTTTCAGTTTGAATACTAGCATATTAGGAATTGTCGCTTTTCTAGAGCTATATCAGTACAGGTGGGTAGTTGACCTCTGAACTAAGTTGAAATGCTCCCAGAAATCTGAGGGTGTGATGATCCTCAGCCTTAAAAATACTTATACCACTGCTTATTAATTTAACGTATTTAGAGTTGAGTAAGCTGTCACTCATTTCTCTGTCAATTTGTCTTCCCTTCTACAAATATGTCCTTGCTTGGCTGTGCATAAAAACATTCAAGTGGAGGGGGTATATTTAGTTGGAACAATTCTTCTCAGACCTGAGATGTTTAAATGTAAGCATAGGTAGAAAGACCATCTTCCCATTAGTACAGATATAATTCTACTTAGTGAAGAAACTGATTTATTTGGGGTTTTTTTGTGTGTTTTTTCTCCAACATAGGTGTGTCCGGTCCACGGCGTCATCCTTACTTGTGGGATATTCTCCTCCCCAACAGGAAATGGCAAAGAGCCCAGCAAAGCTGGTCACATGATCCCTCCTAGGCTCCGCCTTCCCCAGTCATTCTCTTTGCCGTTGCACAGGCAACATCTCCATGGAGATGGCTTAGAGTTTTTTGGTGTTTAAATGTAGTTTTTATTCTTCAATCAAGAGTTAGTTATTTTAAAATAGTGCTGGTATGTACTATTTACTCTGAAACAGAAAAGAGATGAAGATTTCTGTTTGTAAGAGGAAAATGATTTTAGCAACCGTTACTAAAATCGATGGCTGTTTCCACACAGGACTGTTGAGAGGAATTAACTTCAGTTGGGGGAAACAGTGAGCAGACTTTTGCTGCTTGAGGTATGACACATTTCTAACAAGACTTGGTAATGCTGGAAGCTGTCATTTTCCCTATGGGATCCGGTAAGCCATTTTTATTAAATAAGAATAAAGGGCTTCACAAGGGCTTTAAAGACTGGTAGACATTTTTCTGGGCTAAAACGATTGATTTATAAGCATTTTTAATAGTTTATAGCTTTGAGGAGTTATTTTATTCTTGGGAATTATGTTAAAGAAACGGCAGGCACTGTATTGGACACCTTTTTCACTGGGGGCCTTCTCTAATCATAGGCAGAGCCTCATTTTCGCGCCACTAATGCGCAGTTGTTTTTGGGAAGCAAGGCATGCAGATGCATGTGTGAGGAGCTCAGATACATAGAAAAAGCTTTCTGAAGGCGTCATTTGGTATCGTATTCCCCTCTGGGCTTGGTTGGGTCTCAGCAAAGCAGATACCAGGGACTGTATAGGGGTTAAATATAAAAACGGCTCCGGTTCCGTTATTTTAAGAGTTAAAGCTTTCAAATTTGGTGTGCAATACTTTTAAGGCTTTAAGACACTGTGGTGAAATTTTGGTGAATTTTGAACAATTCCTTCATACTTTTTCACATATTCAGTAATAAAGTGTGTTCAGTTTAAAATTTAAAGTGACAGTAACGGTTTTATTTTAAAACGTTTTTTGTACTTTATCAAGTTTTATGCCTGTTTAACATGTCTGAACTATCAGATAGACTATGTTCTGTATGTGAGGAAGCCAAGGTTCCTTCTCATTTAAATAGATGTGATGTATGTGACAAACAATTTAGAGAAAATGATGCCCAAGATGATTCCTCAAGTGAGGGGAGTAAGCATGGTACTGCATCATCCCCTCCTTTGTCTACGCCAGTCTTGCCCACACAGGAGGCCCCTAGTACATCTAGTGCGCCAATACTCCTTACTATGCAACAATTAACGGCTGTAATGGATAATTCTATCAAAAACATTTTAGCCAAAATGCCCACTTATCAGCGAAAGCGCGACTGCTCTGTTTTAGAAAATACTGAAGAGCATGAGGACGCTGATGATAATGGTTCTGACATGCCCCTACACCAGTCTGAGGGGGCCAGGGAGGTTTTGTCTGAGGGAGAAATTTCAGATTCAGGGAAAATTTCTCAACAAGCTGAACCTGATGTGATTACATTCAAATTTAAATTGGAACATCTCCGCGCTCTGCTTAAGGAGGTGTTGTCTACTCTGGATGATTGTGACAATTTGGTCATTCCAGAGAAATTATGTAAGATGGACAAGTTCCTAGAGGTCCCGGGGCCCCCCAAAGCTTTTCCTATACCCAAGCGGGTGGCGGACATTGTAAACAAAGAATGGGAAAGGCCCGGCATACCTTTTTGTCCCTCCCCCTATATTTAAGAAATTGTTTCCTATGGTCGACCCCAGAAAGGTCTTATGGCAGACAGTCCCCAAGGTCGAGGGGGCGGTTTCTACTCTAAACAAACGCACCACTATACCCATAGAAGATAGTTGTGCTTTCAAAGATCCTATGGATAAAAAATTAGAGGGTTTGCTTAAAAAGATGTTTGTTCAGCAAGGTTACCTTCTACAACCAATTTCATGCATTGTTCCTGTCACTACAGCAGCGTGTTTCTGGTTCGATGAACTAGAAAAGTCGCTCGATAAAGATTCTTCTTATGAGGAGATTATGGACAGAGTTCACGCTCTTAAATTGGCTAACTCTTTTACTTTAGACGCCACTTTGCAATTAGCTAGATTAGCGGCGAAAAATTCAGGGTTTGCTATTGTGGCGCGCAGAGCGCTTTGGCTAAAATCTTGGTCAGCGGATGCGTCTTCCAAGAACAAATTGCTTAACATACCTTTCAAGGGGAAAACGCTGTTTGGCCCTGACTTGAAAGAGATTATTTCAGATATCACTGGGGGTAAGGGCCACGCCCTTCCTCAGGATAGGTCTTTTAAGGCTAAAAATAAACCAAATTTTCGTCCCTTTCGCAGAAACGGACCAGCCTCAAGTTCTACATCCTCTAAGCAAGAGGGTAATACTTCTCAAACCAAGCCAGCCTGGAGGCCAATGCAGGGCTGGAACAAAGGTAAGCAGGCCAAGAAACCTGCCACTGCTACCAAGACAGCATGAGATGTTGGCCCCCGATCCGGGACCGGATCTGGTGGGGGGCAGACTTTCTCTCTTCGCTCAGGCTTGGGCAAGAGATGTTCTGGATCCTTGGGCGCTAGAAATAGTCTCCCAAGGTTATCTTCTGGAATTCAAGGAGCTACCCCCAAGGGGGAGGTTCCACAGGTCTCAATTGTCTTCAGACCACATAAAAAGACAGGCATTCTTACATTGTGTAGAAGACCTGTTAAAAATGGGAGTGATTCATCCGGTTCCATTAGGAGAACAAGGGATGGGATTCTACTCCAATCTGTTCATAGTTCCCAAAAAAGAGGGAACATTCAGACCAATCTTAGATCTCAAGATCCTAAACAAATTTCTCAAGGTTCCATCGTTCAAAATGGAAACCATTCGGACAATTCTTCCTACCATCCAGGAAGGTCAATTCATGACCACGGTGGATTTAAAGGATGCGTATCTACATATTCCTATCCACAAGGAACATCATCGGTTCCTAAGGTTCGCCTTTCTGGACAAGCATTACCAGTTTGTGGCACTTCCATTCGGATTAGCCACTGCTCCAAGAATTTTCACAAAGGTACTAGGGTCCCTTCTAGCGGTGCTAAGACCGAGGGGCATTGCAGTAGTACCTTACTTGGACGACATACTGATTCAAGCGTTGTCTCTACCACAAGCAAAGGCTCATACGGACATTGTCCTGGCCTTTCTCAGATCTCACGGGTGGAAAGTGAACGTAGAAAAAAGATCTCTCTCCGTCAACAAGAGTTCCCTTCTTGGGAACAATAATAGACTCCTTAGAAATGAGGATTTTTCTGACAGAGGCCAGAAAATCAAAACTTCTAAGCTCTTGTCAAGTACTTCATTCTGTTCTTCTTCCTTCCATAGCGCAGTGCATGGAAGTAATAGGTTCGATGGTCGCGGCAATGGACATAGTTCCTTTTGCGCGAATTCATCTAAGACCATTACAACTGTGCATGCTCAGTCAGTGGAATGGGGATTATACAGACTTGTCTCCGACGATACAAGTAGATCAGAGGACCAGAGATTCACTCCGTTGGTGGCTGACCCTGGACAACCTGTCACAAGGGATGAGCTTCCGCAGACCAGAGTGGGTCATTGTCACGACCGACGCCAGTCTGGTGGGCTGGGGCGCGGTCTGGGAACCCCTGAAAGCTCAGGGTCTTTGGTCTCGGGAAGAATCTCTTCTCCCGATAAATATTCTGGAACTGAGAGCGATATTCAATGCTCTCAAGGCTTGGCCTCAGCTAGCAAAGGCCAAATTCATACGGTTTCAATCAGACAACATGACGACTGTTGCATATATCAACCATCAGGGGGGAACAAGGAGTTCCCTGGCGATGGAGGAAGTGACCAAGATAATTCAATGGGCGGAGAATCACTCCTGCCACTTGTCTGCAATCCACATCCCAGGAGTGGAAAATTGGGAAGCGGATTTTCTGAGTCGTCAGACATTCCATCCGGGGGAGTGGGAACTCCAACCCGGAAATCTTTGCCCAAATAATTCAATTGTGGGGCATTCCAGACATGGATCTGATGGCGTCTCGTCAGAACTTCAAGGTTCCTTGCTACGGGTCCAGATCCAGGGATCCCAAGGCGACTCTAGTGGATGCACTAGTAGCACCTTGGAGCTTCAACCTAGCTTATGTGTTCCCACCGTTTCCTCTCATTCCCAGGCTGGTAGCCAGGATCAAACAGGAGAGGGTATCGGTGATCTTGATAGCTCCTGCGTGGCCACGCAGGACTTGGTATGCAGATCTGGTGAATATGTCATCGGCTCCACCATGGAAGCTACCTTTGAGACAGGACCTTCTTGTTCAAGGTCCGTTCGAACATCCAAATCTGGCCTCACTCCAACTGACTGCTTGGAGATTGAACGCTTGATTTTATCAAAGCGAGGGTTCTCAGATTCTGTCATTGATACTCTTGTTCAGGCCAGAAAGCCTGTAACTAGAAAAATCTACCATAAAATATGGAAAAAATATATCTGTTGGTGTGAATCTAAAGGATTCCCATGGAACAAGATAAAAATTCCTAAGATTCTATCCTTTCTTCAAGAAGGTTTGGAGAAAGGATTATCTGCAAGTTCTTTGAAGGGACAGATTTCTGCTTTATCTGTTTTACTTCACAAAAAGCTGGCGGCTGTGCCAGATGTTCAAGCTTTTGTTCAGGCTCTGGTTAGAATCAAGCCTGTTTACAAACCTTTGACTCCTCCTTGGAGTCTCAATTTAGTTCTTTCAGTTCTTCAGGGGGTTCCGTTTGAACCCCTACATTCCGTTGATATCAAGTTATTATCTTGGAAAGTTTTGTTTTTGGTTGCAATTTCTTCTGCTAGAAGAGTTTCAGAGTTATCTGCTCTGCAGTGTTCTCCTCCTTATCTGGTGTTCCATGCAGATAAGGTGGTTTTGCGTACTAAACCTGGTTTTCTTCCGAAAGTTGTTTCTAACAAAAATATTAACCAGGAGATAGTCGTGCCTTCTTTGTGTCCGAATCCAGTTTCAAAGAAGGAACGTTTGTTGCACAATTTGGATGTAGTTCGTGCTCTAAAATTCTATTTAGAGGCTACAAAGGATTTCAGACAAACATCTTCCTTGTTTGTTGTTTATTCTGGTAAAAGGAGAGGTCAAAAAGCAACTTCTACCTCTCTCTCTTTTTGGCTTAAAAGCATCATCAGATTGGCTTATGAGACTGCCGGACGGCAGCCTCCTGAAAGAATCACAGCTCATTCCACTAGGGCCGTGGCTTCCACATGGGCCTTCAAGAACGAGGCTTCTGTTGATCAGATATGTAAGGCAGCGACTTGGTCTTCACTGCACACTTTTACCAAATTTTACAAATTTGATACTTTTGCTTCTTCTGAGGCTATTTTTGGGAGAAAGGTTTTGCAAGCCGTGGTGCCTTCCATCTAGGTGACCTGATTTGCTCCCTCCCATCATCCGTGTCCTAAAGCTTTGGTATTGGTTCCCACAAGTAAGGATGACGCCGTGGACCGGACACACCTATGTTGGTGAAAACAGAATTTATGTTTACCTGATAAATTACTTTCTCCAACGGTGTGTCCGGTCCACGGCCCGCCCTGTTTTTTTAATCAGGTCTGATGATTTATTTTCTCTAACTACAGTCACCACGGTATCATATGATTTCTCCTATGCAAATATTCCTCCTTTACGTCGGTCGAATGACTGGGGAAGGCGGAGCCTAGGAGGGATCATGTGACCAGCTTTGCTGGGCTCTTTGCCATTTCCTGTTGGGGAGGAGAATATCCCACAAGTAAGGATGACGCCGTGGACCGGACACACTGTTGGAGAAAGTAATTTATCAGGTAAACATAAATTCTGTTTTTAATACTTCGTAAATTTGTATAAACTGTAATCATCTTTATTCCAGGCTTCTTCTAGTGAATGATCAGCTGTTCATTAGGACTGCCTCAACAGAAGAGATCCGTAAAGCTTTCGTCACACCAGCTCCTACACCCTCCAGTAGCCCTGTGCCTGTTATAGCACCTGTTCCCCAGGATATGGTGCAGGCATTTTCTTCATTCTCTGGCATGAACTTAGAGTGGTCTCAGAAGTGAGTAGATTATTTATCTCCGCCCCATCATCCTCTGATAAATATATTTCATCCTCATAATACCAATTTCTGATTGTTTTGTCACCTAGCAAACATTTCTTTCTAATGACACGATGATTCCACGGATCTTCTAATTACTATTGGGAATATCACTCCTGCCCAGCAGGAGGCGGCAAAGAACACCACATCAAAGCTGTTAAATATCACCTCCCTTCCCTCCAACCCCAGTCATTCTCTTTGCCTACGTTAGAGCAAGGAAGTGGTAAAGTTAGGTGTTAGGAAAAGATTTTTCAAGCAAGATTTTATTATTTTTTTAAGCAGTGCAAGATTGTTCTGCTTTGCTCTAGGGTGTAGCCGTAGTCCATATCAGTCTCTTCAGTAGAGCAGTGGTGGCTTTAAAGCAATGGGAACTTGTGGGACATAATTCTCACTGCGCCTCCCATGTATTTATGCTGCCCTAACCATGCAAGCCTGAGTAAGATTACTCAGTCTTTGTTTCTACCCACAGGTCCATGTGAGGGAACTGGCCTCCTAAACCTAGTGAGCTGCCGTGCTGCCTGGCAGAAGTATTAAGGTAAGTGCTAACTTTGTTTTTCTGGGACATGCAGAGAAAAAGGATAGCACTTTTACTTTCATTGGGACAAGTTACATTCACCTATGACAGGGAATTATTGTTTAAGGGCAGCAGAGCAGGCACTGGGGACGAGGAGAATCTTGCTCTTGGTGGTGTATGTTTTTCTCCTGTTAAGTGTAGTCAGTCCACGGGTCATCATTACTTATGGGATATTAACTCCTCCCCAACAGGAAGTACAAGAGGATCACCCAAGCATAGCTGCTATACAGCTCCTCCCCTCTACGTCACACCCAGTCATTCTCTTGCACCCAACTAATAGATAGGATGTGTGAGAGGACTGTGGTGATTAAACTTAGTTTTTTTATATCTTCAATCAAAAGTTTATTTTAAACGGCACCGGAGTGTGTTGTTTTCTTCTCAGGCAGAATTTGAAGAAGAATCTACCTGAGTTTTTGTGTATGATCTTAGCGGACGTAACTAAGATCCATTTGCTGTTCTCGGCCATTCTGAGGAGTAAGGTAACTTCAGATCAGGGGACAGCGGGCAGGTTCACCTGCAAAGAGGTATGTTGCAGTATATTATTTTCTAAGGAATGGAATTGACTGAGAAAATACTGCTAATACCGATATAATGTAAGTACAGCCTTAAATGCAGTAGTAGCAACTGGTATCAGGCTGATATGTATATATGTTTACACTTAAGTATTTCTGGGGAATGGCACTTCACTGGGAAAATACTGTATGCATATAACTTTTAGCCTAACTTGCAGTGTGAGCGACTAGCAGCAGGCTTTTAATGACATTTCATAAATTAGATTTTAAACGTTTGCTGGCATGTTAAATCGTTTAATTATCTGAGGTACTTGGTGAAAAATTGTTTTGGGCGTTATTTTCCACATGGCTGTCGTTTGTTTTAAATTAAAACAGTTTACTGAGCTTCCCTCACTGTTGTAGTGTGAGTGGGAGGGGCCTATTTTGGCGCTTTTACTACGCATCAGAAATTCAGTCACAGTCTGCCTTTTTTCTCCCTGCATGATCCAGGACGTCTCCACAGAGCTCAGGGGTCTTCAAAACTAGTTTTGAGGGAGGTAATCACTCACAGCAGACCTGTGAGACTGCTTTGACTGTGATAAAAACGCTTATATTTTCAATTGTTATCCGTTTTTTTCTGATATTAAGGGTTAATCATCCATTGCTAATGAGTGCAAACCTTTGCTAAATTTGGTTTCTATAACTAGTCCGGTTCATTGTTATTCAACTGTGACAGTTTTTGTGTGCTTCTTAAAGGCACAGTAACGTTTTACATATTGCTTGTAAATTTAGTTGAAAAGTATTTCCAAGCTTGCTAGTCTAATTGCTAGTTTGTTTAAACATGTCTTTGTGCAATATGTTCAAAAGCCAAGGTGGAGCCCAATAGAAATTTATGTACTAATTGCATTGATGCTACTTTAAATTAAAGTCAATCTGTACATGTTAAGCAACATTCACCAGACAACGAGGGGGAAGTTATGCCGACTAACTTGCCTCACGTGTCAGTACCTGCATCTCCCGCTCAGGAGGTGCGTGATATTGTAACGCCAAGTACATCAGGGCGGCCATTACAAATCACTCTACAAGACATGGCTAATGTTATGACTGAAGTTTTGTCTAAATTGCCAGAACTTAGGGGTAAACAAGATCACTCTGGGATGAGAACAGAGTACGCTGATAATGCTAGGGCCATGTCTGATACTGCGTCACAATTTGCAGAGCATGAGGATGGAGAGCTTCATTCTGCGGGTGACGGATCTGATCCAAATAATGGAGGGAGCAGTTTCTACTTTAGCTAAGCGTACCACTATCCCGGTGGAGGATAGTTGTGCCTTTTCAGATCCAATGGATAAAAAGTTAGAGGGTTACCTTAAGAAAATGTTTGTTCAACAAGGTTTTATATTACAACCCCTTGCATGCATTGCGCCTGTCACGGCTGCGGCAGCATTTTGGTTTGAGTCTCTGGAAGAGACCCTTGACTCAGCAACATTAGATGAGATTTCACACAAGCTTAAAACCCTTAAAGGGCCACTGTAAGTAAATATTTTCTATGCCTGTTACTAACTAACTAACTACCCCAAACACGCTTTTTATCAATAGCATTTCATTAACATATCTCTACCGTAAATCAGAAATCTTGTCTGCAAATTTAATTGTTTTCCAAACCCACTCCGTGGGTATCCTTTGCTCTGTACCAATCCGTTTACAATACCTAGGTTTCAAAATGGCGCTTTAAACACAAAGCTATTGGTTTAAGTATTTTGAACATGCAGTGCTGAAAATAGTGGGCAGGATAACGTGACATCATCGGCGAATAAAAGATATAACTTTTACAATGTTATGAAACTTTGTTTTGGAGAAAATATAGGTCAGTAGGTTTTAATTAATGTTTATTAACTTTAATATGTTAGTTGTTTAGCTTAAAAATTATAACAGAAAGTAATCCTTTAAGCTAGCTAATTCATTTATTTCTGATGCCGTAGTACATCTAACTAAACTTACGGCTAAGAATTCCGGATTCACCATTCAGGCACGCAGAGCGCTGTGGCTAAAATCCTGGTCAGCTGATGTAACTTCTAAATCGAAATTACTTAACATACCTTTCAAGGGGCAGACTTTATTCGGGCCCGGTTTGAAAGAAATTATCGCTGATATTACGGGAGGTAAAGGCCATGCCCTGCCTCAAGACAGAGCCAAACCTAGGGCTAGACAGTCTAATTTTCGTGCCTTTCGTAACTTCAAGGCAGGAGCAGCATCAACTTCCTCTGCTCCAAAACAGGAAGGAGCAGTTGCTCGCTACAGACAAGGCTGGAAACCTAACCAGACCTGGAACAAGGGCAAGCAGGCCAGAAAACCTGCTGCTGCCCCTAAGACAGCATGAAGTGAGGGCCCACGATCCGGAAACGGATCTAGTGGGGGGCAGACTCTCTCTCTTCGCCCAGGCTTGGGCAAGAGATGTCCAGGATCCCTGGGCGTTGGAGATCATATCTCAGGGATATCTTCTGGACTTCAAAGCTTCTCCTCCACAAGGGAGATTTCACCTTTCAAGGTTGTCAACAAACCAGATAAAGAAAGAGGCGTTTCTACGCTGTGTACAAGACCTTTTACTAATGGGAGTGATCCACCCAGTTCCGCGGTCGGAACACGGACAAGGGTTTTACTCAAATCTGTTTGTGGTTCCCAAAAAAGAGGGAACCTTCAGACCAATATTGGATTTAAAGATCCTAAACAAATTCCTAAGAGTTCCATCGTTCAAGATGGAAACTATTCGGACAATCTTACCCATGATCCAAAGAGGTCAGTACATGACCACAGTGGATTTAAAGGATGCTTACCTTCACATACCGTTTCACAGAGAACATTGCCGGTATCTAAGGTTTGCCTTCCTAGACAGGCATTACCAGTTTGTAGCTCTTCCCTTCGGGTTGGCTACGGCTCCAAGAATCTTTACAAAGGTTCTGGGCTCTCTTCTGGCGGTACTAAGACCGCGAGGAATTTCGGTAGCTCCGTACCTAGACGACATTCTGATACAAGCGTCAAGTTTTCAAACTGCCAAGTCTCATACAGAGTTAGTACTGGCATTTCTAAGGTCGCATGGGTGGAAAGTGAACGAGGAGAAGAGTTCTCTCTTACCACTCACAAGAGTTCCCTTCTTGGGGACTCTTATAGATTCTGTAGAAATGAAAATTTACCTGACACAGGACAGGTTAACAAAGCTTCTAAATGCTTGCCGTGTCCTTCATTCCATTCAACAGCCGTCAGTGGCTCAATGCATGGAGGTAATCGGCTTAATGGTAGCGGCAATGGACATAGTTCCTTTTGCACGCCTGCACCTCAGACCGCTGCAATTGTGCATGCTAAATCAGTGGAATGGGGATTACTCAGATTTGTCCCCTACGCTGAATCTGGATCAAGAGACCAGAGATTCTCTCCTATGGTGGCTTTCTCGGCCACATCTGTCCAGGGGGATGCCCTTCAGCAGGCCAGACTGGACAATTGTAACTACAGACGCCAGCCTACTAGGTTGGGGCGCTGTCTGGAATTCCCTGAAGGCTCAGGGATCATGGACTCAAGAGGAGAGTCTCCTTCCAATAAACATTCTGGAATTGAGAGCAGTTCTCAATGCCCTTCTGGCTTGGCCTCAGTTAGCAACTCTGAGGTTCATCAGGTTTCAGTCGGACAACATCACGACTGTGGCTTACATCAACCATCAGGGAGGGACATGGAGTTCCCTAGCGATGATGGAAGTATCAAAGATAATTCGCTGGGCAGAGTCTCACTCTTGCCACCTGTCAGCGATCCACATCCCAGGAGTGGAGAACTGGGAGGCGGATTTCCTAAGTCGCCAGACTTTTCATCCGGGGGAGTGGGAACTTCATCCGGAGGTCTTTGCCCAAATACTTCGACGCTGGGGCAAACCAGATATGGATCTCATGGCGTCTCGCCAGAACGCCAAGCTTCCTCGTTACGGGTCCAGGTCCAGGGACCCGGGAGCGGTCCTGATAGATGCCTTGACAGCACCTTGGACCTTCAGGATGGCTTATGTGTTTCCACCCTTCCCGATGCTTCCTCGTTTGATTGCCAGAATCAAACAGGAGAAAGCATCGGTGATTCTAATAGCGCCTGCGTGGCCACGCAGGACCTGGTATGCAGATCTAGTGGACATGTCATCCTGTCCACCTTGGTCTCTGCCTCTGAGATAGGACCTTCTAATTCAGGGTCCTTTCAAACATCAAAATCTAATTTCTCTGAAGCTGACTGCATGGAAATTGAACGCTTGATTTTATCAAAGCGTGGATTTTCGGAGTCAGTAATTGATACCTTAATACAGGCTAGGAAACCTGTTACCAGGAAAATTTACCATAAGATATGGCATAAATATTTACACTGGTGCGAATCCAAGAGTTACTCATGGAGTAAGGTTAGGATTCCTAGGATATTGTCTTTTCTACAAGAAGGTTTAGAAAAGGGTTTATCTGCAAGTTCTTTAAAGGGACAGATCTCAGCTCTGTCCATCCTTTTACACAAACGTCTGTCAGAAGTTCCAGACGTTCAGGCTTTTTGTCAGGCTTTGGCTAGAATTAAGCCTGTGTTTAAGACTGTAGCTCCACCGTGGAGCTTAAACTTAGTTCTTAACGTTTTACAGGGTGTTCCGTTTGAACCCCTTCATTCCATTGATATCAAGCTATTATCTTGGAAAGTTCTGTTTTTAATGGCTATTTCCTCGGCTCGTAGAGTCTCTGAGTTATCAGCCTTACATTGTGATTCTCCTTATCTGATTTTTCATTCAGATAAGGTAGTTCTGCGTACTAAACCTGGGTTCTTACCTAAGGTAGTCACTAACAAGAATATCAATCAAGAGATTGTTGTTCCATCATTGTGCCCTAACCCTTCTTCAAAGAAGGAACGACTTCTGCACAATCTAGACGTAGTCCGTGCCCTGAAATTTTATTTACAGGCAACTAAAGATTTTCGCCAAACTTCTTCCTTGTTTGTCGTTTATTCTGGACAGAGGAGAGGTCAAAAAGCATCTGCTACCTCTCTATCTTTCTGGCTTCGTAGCATAATACGTTTAGCCTATGAGACTGCTGGACAGCAACCTCCTGAAAGGATTACAGCTCATTCTACTAGAGCTGTGGCTTCCACTTGGGCCTTTAAGAACGAGGCCTCTGTTGAACAGATTTGCAAGGCTGCAACTTGGTCTTCTCTTCATACTTTTTCCAAATTTTACAAATTTGACACTTTTGCTTCTTCGGAGGCTGTTTTTGGGAGAAAGGTTCTTCAGGCAGTGGTTCCTTCCGTATAAAGATCCTGCCTGTCCCTCCCGTCATCCGTGTACTTTAGCTTTGGTATTGGTATCCCATAAGTAATGATGACCCGTGGACTGACTACACTTAACAGGAGAAAACATAATTTATGCTTACCTGATAAATTCCTTTCTCCTGTAGTGTAGTCAGTCCACGGCCCGCCCTGTTTTTTATGGCAGGTCTAAATTTTTAAATTATACTCCAGTCACCACTGCACCCTATAGTTTCTCCTTTCTCGTTTGGTTTTCGGTCGAATGACTGGGTGTGACGTAGAGGGGAGGAGCTATATAGCAGCTCTGCTTGGGTGATCCTCTTGCACTTCCTGTTGGGGAGGAGTTAATATCCCATAAGTAATGATGACCCGTGGACTGACTACACTACAGGAGAAAGGAATTTATCAGGTAAGCATAAATTATGTTTTTATACTTCACTCCCGACGACTGTGATAATTGAATTAGCCGATAGGGAGGTTTCAGGTTACACCCTTGATGGGCGGAGTTAGATACGGCGGCAGTTCCTATTGCTCGACTTTTTTCTGGCCCTGTTTGTCACTTCCTGTGTCTCCGGAGGAAAATTCAGCTGCGTCATAGATTCTGCAGCGTTGTGGTTACGAACCGCTGTGTTTATAGAGTTATGTCCGGATCAGTCACAAAGTAGTTTACTTCGTTAGAGGCAGGCAGGTAAGCATCTCAGCAACGCTAAGCTCAGGTGTAGAGTTGTCTGGAAGTTACTTTGGGGGCTAAGGTGTAATTTTAATAGCAGAAAAATAAAGCAGCTATTTTGTTTAAACATTAAAGGAACAGTAACAAATTTTTTGTTATTGGGGGATATTTTCTGAATTAAATATCAGTTGTCTGTTTATTGGTGAATAAAGATGGACCAAGAGGCCCTGCAAGATGTTGCATGTTCTTTGTTTTGATGCTAATGTGGAACCACCAATCCCTTTCTGTTCCTCATGTATTGAGAGAACTTTACATTACAGGGATAGACTTTTTCCTGAGCCAACATTGTCTAAGACGGATACTGTTCAAGATATGCCACAGCTTTCTTCTCAAGCGTCCCAAAATTTAGCATCCATACAGCCAGTGCCCTGCGCTTTCTCTATTACTCCACCTGGAGTTACCTTGCAAGACATCGCTTCCCTAATGTCATTAGTGGTATTCGATGCATTGTCTGCTTTTCCCATGCTGCAGGGAAAGCGCAAGAGGAAATGTAATCAATCTGTGAATAAGGTTGCTGACACAGTAGTGGCTATTCCGAATATTTCTTCCCAGAAACCTGAAGAGGAGGATACTTCGGTAACATCTGAGGCGAAATATCAGACTCTGTGTTATACCTTTTAACTGATACTGAAGTTGTTTCTTTCAGATTTAAGCTTGAACTCCTCCGTTTGTTACCCTGGACGACTCTGATGCTACTGTCGTAGTCAATCCTAATAAGTCTAGCAAACTAAACGAGTATTTTGACGTGCCCTCCATGGTGGAGGTATTTCCTGTACCAGATATGGCTACAGAGATTATTGCTAAGGAATGGGAGATACCGGGTATCCCTTTTTCTCCATCTCCTATATTTAAAAAGATGTTTGTTTCCTATTGCAGACTCTATCAAGGAGTCTTGGCAGACGCTACCCAAAGTGGAAGGGGCAATTTCCACGCTAGCCAAGAGAACAACTATTCCCATATATGATAGTTGTTCCTTTAAGGATCCTATGGATAAGAAGTTAGAGGGGTTGCTCAAGAAAATGTATGCACACCAGGGTTTACAATAGCACCTGCGGTTTGTATTTCTACTGTCAATAGTGCGGCAGCATACTGGTTTGATGCGTTGTCTGATTCTATAAGGACAGACACCCCCCCTCGAAGATATCCAGGATAGGATAAAGGCCCTTAAAGGGACACTGAACCCAAAATTTTTCTTTTGTAATTCAGAAAGAGCATGCAATTGTAAGCAACTTTCTAATTTACTCCTCCTATTAATTTTTCTTCGTTCTCTTGCTATCGTTATTTGAAAAAGAAGGCATCTAAGCCTTTTTTTTTGGTTTTAGTACTCTGGACAGCACTTTTTTTATTGGTGGATAAATATATCCACCAATCAGCAAGGACAACCCAGGTTGTTCACCATAAATGGGCCGGCATTTAAACTTATATTCTTGCATTTCATATAAAGATACCAAGAGAATGAAGACAATTTGATAATAGGAGTAAATTAGAAAGTTGCTAAAAAATTCATGCTCAATCTGAATCCCGAAATAAATTTTTTGAGCACAGTGTCCCTTTAAGTTGGCCAACTCCTTTATCACGGTTGCTTCCCTTTAGGTTTTTAAGCTGTGAGCTAAGATTTCTGCTTTTGCTGTATTGGCCCGCAGAGCTTTATGGTTAAAATCTTGGTCTGCGGATGTATCATCTAAGTCTAAACTTTTGGCGATTACTTACAAGCGAAAGACCTTGTTTGGGCCGGGTTTGACATTACGGGAGGAAATTGCCATTTCCTTCCTCAGGATAAGAGAAATAAACGTCGGAGTACTCTTCGTTCCTTTTGAAATTTCAAGGGAAATCCTTCCACTCCCTCTTCCAAGCAGGAGCAGTCCAAGCCTTCCTAGAGGCCCAATCAGTCTTGGAAAAAGGGAAAACAATCCAAAAACAGCATGAAGGGCCTGCTCCCTATATGGGACCAGATCTCTTGGGGGCAGACTTTCCTTCTTCACTCAGGCTTGGGTTCAAGATGTTCAGGATCCCTGAGCGGTGGACATTGTGTCCCAGGGATACAAACTAGAGTTCAAGACCTTTCCTCCCAGGGGCAGGTCTCTGCTTTCAAGATTATCTGTAGACCAGACAAAAAGAGAGGCGTTTTTACACTGTTCGGGACCTCTCCGACCTGGGAGTGATAGTTCCTGTTCCGATGCAGGAACGGGGTCTGGGGTTCTATTTCAATCTGTTTGTGGTTCCCAAAAAAGAGGAAACCTTCGGACCAATTTTAGATCTCAAGAGTCTAAACAAATTCCTCAGTGTGCCGTTCTTCAAGATGGAAACTATTCGTTCCATTCTTCCTTTGGTCCAAGAGGGTCAATTTATGACAACGGTAGATTTGAAGGACGCGTACCTGCATGTTCCCATCCACAGGGACCATCACAAGTTTTTAAGGTTTGCATTTCTAGACAAACACTTCCAGGTCGTGGCTCTTCCATTCGGCCTTGCCACAGCTCCCAGAATTTTCTCAAAGGTTCTGGGATCCCTGTTGGCGGTGCTCTGATTGCGGGGCATTGCGGGGACGCCTTATCTGGACGACACTCTGGTTCAGGCTCCATCCTTTCAACAAGCAAGATCCCACACGGAAATGTTATCTTTCCTGCGATCTCACGGATGGAAGGTAAATTTGGAAAAGAGTTCCTTAGTTCCAAATACAAGGGTAATTTTTCTTGGGAACCATAATAGATTCCTTATCAATGAAGATTTTTCTGACAGAAGTCAGAAAATCGAAGATTTTCGATTCTTGCCTAGCACTTCAGTCCTCTCCTCCATCAGTAGCTCAGTGCATGGAGGTAATTGGTCTGATGGTAGCGGCAATGGACATCATCCCGTTCGCCCGTTTCCACCTCAGACCTCTGCAGTTAAGCATTCTCAGTCAGTGGAACAGAGATTATGCAGATCTGTCTCCGCGATTACAGCTGGAGCAGGAGACAATGGATTCTCTTCTTTGGTGCTTTCGCAGACCTTCTTGGGTGATTGTGACAACAGACACCAGCCTTCTGGGATGGAGAGCAGTCTGGGGCTCAGGGAACATGGACTCAGTCGGAGTCTGTTCTACCCATAAAAATTTTGGAGCTGAGAGCAATCTTCAATGCTCTTTTGGCCTGGCCTCAGTTAGCCTCGGCCCGGTTCATCAGGTTCCAGTCGGACAATATAACCTCAGTGGCTTACATCAACCATCAGGGAGGAACTCTGAGTTCCTTGGCCATGACAGAGGAAGCCAAGATCATTCAGTGGGCGGAGACCCACAATTGCTGTCTGTCGGCGTCCACATCCCAGTAGTGGACAACTAGGAGGCGGACTTCTTGAAAAGGCAGACCTTTCACTCGGGGGGAGAGGGAATTCCATCCAGAAGTGTTTTCCAGCCTGATTCTCATATGGGGTCAGCCAGAATCGGATCTCATGGCATCTCGGCAGAATGCCAAGCTTGCGAGGTATGGGTAGAGGTCAAGGGACCCTTAGGCTGTACTGATAGACGCTCTGGCGGTACCTTGGAATTTCAGTCTCGTATACCTATTTACTCCGTTCGTTCTTCTACCTTTTCTCCAACATAGGTGTGTCCGGTCCACGGCGTCATCCTTACTTGTGGGATATTCTCTTCCCCAACAGGAAATGGCAAAGAGCCCAGCAAAGCTGGTCACATGATCCCTCCTAGGCTCCGCCTACCCTAGTCATTCTCTTTGCCGTTGTACAGGCAACATCTCCACGGAGATGGCTTAGAGTTTTTTAGTGTTTAACTGTAGTTTTTATTATTCAATCAAGAGTTTGTTATTTTGAAATAGTGCTGGTATGTACTATTTACTCAGAAACAGAAAAGAGATGAAGATTTCTGTTTGTATGAGGAAAATGATTTTAGCAACCGTCACTAAAATCCATGGCTGTTCCACACAGGACTGTTAAGAGCAATTAACTTCAGTTGGGGGAACAGTGAGCAGTCTCTTGCTGCTTGAGGTATGACACATTCTAACAAGACGATGTAATGCTGGAAGCTGTCATTTTCCCTCTGGGATCCGGTAAGCCATGTTTATTACGATTGTAAATAAGGGCTTCAAAAAGGGCTTATTAAGACTGTAGACTTTTTTTGGGCTAAATCGATTGATTATTAACACATATTTAGCCTTGAGGAATCATTTTATCTGGGTATTTTGATATAATAATATCGGCAGGCACTGTTTTAGACACCTTATTCTTTAGGGGCTTTCCCAAAGCATAGGCAGAGCCTCATTTTCGCGCCGGTGTTGCGCACTTGTTTTTGAGAGGCATGGCATGCAGTCGCATGTGAGAGGAGCTCTGATACTTAGAAAAGACTTTCTGAAGGCGTCATTTGGTATCGTATTCCCCTTGGGGCTTGGTTGGGTCACAGCAAAGCAGATACCAGGGACTGTAAGGGGTTAAAGTTCAAAACGGCTCCGGTTCCGTTATTTTAAGGGTTAAAGCTTCCAAATTTGGTGTGCAATACTTTTAAGGCTTTAAGACACTGTGGTGAAAATTTGGTGAATTTTGAACAATTCCTTCATGTTTTTTCGCATTTGCAGTAATAAAGTGTGTTCAGTTTAAAATTTAAAGTGACAGTAACGGTTTTATTTTAAAACGTTTTTTGTACTTGTTATCAAGTTTATGCCTGTTTAACATGTCTGAACTACCAGATAGACTGTGTTCTGAATGTGGGGAAGCCAGAATTCCTATTCATTTAAATAAATGTGATTTATGTGACAATGACAATGATGCCCAAGATGATTCCTCAAGTGAGGGGAGTAAGCATGGTACTGCATCATTCCCTCCTTCGTCTACACGAGTCTTGCCCACTCAGGAGGCCCCTAGTACATCTAGCGCGCCAATACTCCTTACTATGCAACAATTAACGGCTGTAATGGATAATTCTGTCAAAAACATTTTAGCCAAAATGAACACTTATCAGCGTAAGCGCGACTGCTCTGTTTTAGATACTGAAGAGCATGACGACGCTGATATTAATATTTCTGAAGGGCCCCTAACTCAGTCTGATGGGGCCAGGGAGGTTTTGTCTGAGGGAGAAATTACTGATTCAGGGAACATTTCTCAACAAGCTGAACCTGATGTGATTGCATTTAAATTTAAGTTGGAACATCTCCGCATTCTGCTTGAGGAGGTATTATCCACTCTGGATGATTGTGACAAGTTGGTCATCCCAGAGAAACTATGTAAAATGGACAAGTTCCTAGAGGTGCCGGGGCTCCCAGAAGCTTTTCCTATACCCAAGCGGGTGGCGGACATTGTTAATAAAGAATGGGAAAGGCCCGGTATTCCTTTCGTCCCTCCCCCCATATTTAAAAAATTGTTTCCTATGGTCGACCCCAGAAAGGACTTATGGCAGACAGTCCCCAAGGTCGAGGGAGCGGTTTCCACTTTAAACAAACGCACCACTATACCCATAGAGGATAGTTGTGCTTTCAAAGATCCTATGGATAAAAAATTAGAAGGTTTGCTTAAAAAGATGTTTGTTCAGCAGGGTTACCTTCTACAACCAATTTCATGCATTGTCCCTGTCGCTACAGCCGCATGTTTCTGGTTCGATGAGCTGATAAAGGCGGTCGACAGTGATTCTCCTCCTTATGAGGAGATTATGGACAGAATCAATGCTCTCAAATTGGCTAATTCTTTCACCCTAGACGCCACTTTGCAATTGGCTAGGTTAGCGGCTAAGAATTCTGGGTTTGCTATTGTGGCGCGCAGAGCGCTTTGGTTGAAATCTTGGTCGGCTGATGCGTCTTCCAAGAACAAGTTACTTAACATTCCTTTCAAGGGGAAAACGCTGTTTGGCCCTGACTTGAAAGAGATTATCTCGGATATCACTGGGGGTAAGGGCCACGCCCTTCCTCAGGATCGGCCTTTCAAGGCAAAAAATAAACCTAATTTTCGTCCCTTTCGTAGAAACGGACCAGCCCAAAGTGCTACGTCCTCTAAGCAAGAGGGTAATACTTCTCAAGCCAAGCCAGCTTGGAGACCAATGCAAGGCTGGAACAAGGGAAAGCAGGCCAAGAAACCTGCCACTGCTACCAAGACAGCATGAAATGTTGGCCCCCGATCCGGGACCGGATCTGGTGGGGGGCAGACTCTCTCTCTTCGCTCAGGCTTGGGCAAGAGATGTTCTGGATCCTTGGGCGCTAGAAATAGTCTCCCAAGGTTATCTTCTGGAATTCAAGGGACTTCCCCCAAGGGGGAGGTTCCACAGGTCTCAGTTGTCTTCAGACCACATAAAAAGACAGGCATTCTTACATTGTGTAGAAGACCTGTTAAAAATGGGAGTGATTCATCCCGTTCCATTAAGAGAACAAGGGATGGGGTTCTACTCCAATCTGTTTATAGTTCCCAAAAAAGAGGGAACGTTCAGACCAATCTTAGATCTCAAGATCTTAAACAAGTTTCTCAAGGTTCCATCGTTCAAGATGGAAACCATTCGAACTATTCTTCCTTCCATCCAGGAAGGTCAATTCATGACCACGGTGGATTTAAAGGATGCGTATCTACATATTCCTATCCACAAGGAACATCATCGGTTCCTGAGGTTCGCATTCCTGGACAAACATTACCAGTTCGTGGCGCTTCCTTTCGGATTAGCCACTGCTCCAAGGATTTTCACAAAGGTACTAGGGTCCCTTCTAGCTGTGCTAAGACCAAGGGGCATTGCTGTAGTACCTTACTTGGACGACATTCTGATTCAAGCGTCGTCCCTTCCTCAAGCAAAGGCTCACACGGACATTGTCCTGGCCTTTCTCAGATCTCACGGATGGAAAGTGAACGTGGAAAAGAGTTCTCTATCTCCGTCAACAAGGGTTCCCTTCTTGGGAACAATAATAGACTCCTTAGAAATGAGGATTTTTCTGACAGAGGCCAGAAAAACAAAACTTCTAGACTCTTGTCGGATACTTCATTCCGTTCCTCTTCCTTCCATAGCTCAGTGCATGGAAGTGATCGGGTTGATGGTAGCGGCAATGGACATAGTTCCTTTTGCACGCATTCATCTAAGACCATTACAACTGTGCATGCTCAGTCAGTGGAATGGGGACTATACAGACTTGTCTCCGAAGATACAAGTAAATCAGAGGACCAGAGACTCACTCCGTTGGTGGCTGTCCCTGGACAACCTGTCACGAGGGATGACATTCCGCAGACCAGAGTGGGTCATTGTCACGACCGACGCCAGTCTGATGGGCTGGGGCGCGGTCTGGGGATCCCTGAAAGCTCAGGGTCTTTGGTCTCGGGAAGAATCTCTTCTACCGATAAATATTCTGGAACTGAGAGCGATATTCAATGCTCTCAAGGCTTGGCCTCAGCTAGCGAGGGCCAAGTTCATACGGTTTCAATCAGACAACATGACAACTGTTGCGTACATCAACCATCAGGGGGGAACAAGGAGTTCCCTGGCGATGGAAGAAGTGACCAAAATCATTCTATGGGCGGAGTCTCACTCCTGCCACCTGTCTGCTATCCACATCCCAGGAGTGGAAAATTGGGAAGCGGATTTTCTGAGTCGTCAGACATTGCATCCGGGGGAGTGGGAACTCCATCCGGAAATCTTTGCCCAAGTCACTCAGCTGTGGGGCATTCCAGACATGGATCTGATGGCCTCTCGTCAGAACTTCAAAGTTCCTTGCTACGGGTCCAGATCCAGGGATCCCAAGGCGGCTCTAGTGGAGGCACTAGTAGCACCTTGGACCTTCAAACTAGCTTATGTGTTCCCGCCGTTTCCTCTCATCCCCAGGCTGGTAGCCAGGATCAATCAGGAGAGGGCGTCGGTGATCTTGATAGCTCCTGCGTGGCCACGCAGGACTTGGTACGCAGATCTGGTGAATATGTCATCGGCTCCTCCTTGGAAGCTACCTTTGAGACGAGACCTTCTTGTTCAGGGTCCGTTCGAACATCCGAATCTGGTTTCACTCCAGCTGACTGCTTGGAGATTGAACGCTTGATCTTATCGAAGCGAGGATTCTCAGATTCTGTTATCGATACTCTTGTTCAGGCCAGAAAGCCTGTAACTAGAAAGATTTACCACAAAATTTGGAAAAAATATATCTGTTGGTGTGAATCTAAAGGATTCCCTTGGGACAAGGTTAAGATTCCTAGGATTCTATCCTTCCTTCAAGAAGGATTGGAAAAAGGATTATCTGCAAGTTCCCTGAAGGGACAGATTTCTGCCTTGTCTGTGTTACTTCACAAAAAGCTGGCCGCTGTGCCAGATGTTCAAGCCTTTGTTCAGGCTCTGGTTAGAATTAAGCCTGTTTACAAACCTTTGACTCCTCCTTGGAGTCTCAATTTAGTTCTTTCAGTTCTTCAGGGGGTTCCGTTTGAACCCTTGCATTCCGTTGATATTAAGTTATTATCTTGGAAAGTTTTGTTTTTAGTTGCAATTTCTTCTGCTAGAAGAGTTTCAGAATTATCTGCTCTGCAGTGTTCTCCTCCTTATCTGGTGTTCCATGCAGATAAGGTGGTTTTACGTACTAAACCTGGTTTTCTTCCAAAAGTTGTTTCTAACAAAAACATTAACCAGGAGATTATCGTACCTTCTCTGTGTCCGAAACCAGTTTCAAAGAAGGAACGTTTGTTGCACAATTTGGATGTTGTTCGCGCTCTAAAATTCTATTTAGATGCTACAAAGGATTTTAGACAAACATCTTCCTTGTTTGTTGTTTATTCCGGTAAAAGGAGAGGTCAAAAAGCAACTTCTACCTCTCTCTCTTTTTGGATTAAAAGCATCATCAGATTGGCTTACGAGACTGCCGGACGGCAGCCTCCCGAAAGAATCACAGCTCATTCCACTAGGGCTGTGGCTTCCACATGGGCCTTCAAGAACGAGGCTTCTGTTGATCAGATATGTAGGGCAGCGACTTGGTCTTCACTGCACACTTTTACCAAATTTTACAAGTTTGATACTTTTGCTTCTTCTGAGGCTATTTTTGGGAGAAAGGTTTTGCAAGCCGTGGTGCCTTCCATTTAGGTGACCTGATTTGCTCCCTCCCTTCATCCGTGTCCTAAAGCTTTGGTATTGGTTCCCACAAGTAAGGATGACGCCGTGGACCGGACACACCTATGTTGGAGAAAACAGAATTTATGTTTACCTGATAAATTACTTTCTCCAACGGTGTGTCCGGTCCACGGCCCGCCCTGGTTTTTTTAATCAGGTCTGATAATTTATTTTCTTTAACTACAGTCACCACGGTACCATATGGTTTCTCCTATGTAAATATTCCTCCTTAACGTCGGTCGAATGACTGGGGTAGGCGGAGCCTAGGAGGGATCATGTGACCAGCTTTGCTGGGCTCTTTGCCATTTCCTGTTGGGGAAGAGAATATCCCACAAGTAAGGATGACGCCGTGGACCGGACACACCGTTGGAGAAAGTAATTTATCAGGTAAACATAAATTCTGTTTTTGTCATTGCTCGAATTAAGCAGGAGAGGGCGTCAGTGATCCTCATTGCACCGGCGTGGCCTCACAGGATTTGGTATGCAGACTTCTGTTGAGGAAGGACCTTCTACTTCATGTGCCCTTCCTTCATGATTCAGGCTCATAAAACCTGTGACTAGAAAGATTAACCATGAGATATGGCGTAAATATCTATATTGGTGTGAATCCAAGGGCTACTCTTGGAGTAGAGTTAGGATTCCTAGAGTCCTGTCCTTTCTCCAAGATGGTTTGGAGAAGGGTTTATTGGCAAGTTCCCTAAAGGGTCAAATATCTGCCTTGTCTATTTTGTTACATAAACGTCTGGTGGACGTCCCAGATGTGCAATCGTTTTGTCAGGACTTGGTCAGAATCAGGCCTGTTTTCAAGACAGTTACTCCTTCCTGGAGTCTTAATTTAGTTCTTAAAGGGACAGTATACACTCTTTCACATAACTTCATGTAATAGACACTACTATAAAGAATAAGATGCACAGATACTGATATAAAAATCCAGTATAAAACAGTTTAAAAATTTACTTAGAAGCTCCCAGTTTAGCTCTGTTGAAAAGGTATCTGGAAAGCCCACTGCAAGTGGGGAATAAGACACTCCCCCCTCCCCCTTCTTTTGCATATGAAAAGACCCTTTACACAAACAGGAGCAAGCTGGAGTAGGTAGCTGAAAGTATTCTCATAAAACTTTGGGGCTTGGTTAGGAGTCTGAAAATCAGCGCAATGTTATTTAAAAATAAGCAAAACTATACATTTTTAAGAAAAAAAAACACTTTATGGGCTATATAAATAGATCATCTACAAAACATTTATGCCAAGAAAAAATGAGTGTATAATGTCCCTTTAAGGTTCTTCAAGGGGCTCCGTTTGAGCCTATGCATTCCTTAGATATTGTTATCTTGGAAAGTTTTTTGTTTCTTGTTGCTGTTTCATCTGCTCGTAGAGTATCAGAGCTCTCGGCATTACAGTATGAGTCTTCTTACCTTATTTTTCATTCGGATAAGGTGGTTTTGCGTACTAAGTTAGGGTTTCTCCCTAAAGTAGTTTCAGAACGGAAGATTAATTAATTAGATTGTTGTTCCTTCCTTGTGTCCTAATCTTTCTTCTCAAAAGGAACGGCTTTTGCACTATCTGGACGTGGTGCGTGCATTAAAATTCTATTTACAGGCGACTAAGGATTTTCGTCAGTCTTCTGCTCTGTTTGTGGTATTCTCTGGGAAACGCAAGGGACAGAAAGCTACAGCTACTTCTTTCTTTGTGGCTGAAGAGTATCATTTGCTTTGCCTATGAAACTGCTGGACAGCAGCCTCCTGAGAGAGTTACGGCTCATTCTGTTTCCTCTTCCTGGGCATTCAAAAATGAAGCTTCTGTGGAACAGTTTTGCAAGGCTGCAACTTGGTCCTCTCTTCACACTTTTTCAAAATTCTACAGGGTTCTTCAAGCAGTGGTGCCTTCCGTTTAGGTTCCCTGTCTTGTCCCTCCCTTATCATCTGTGTACTCTAGCTTGGGTATTGATTCCCAATAGTAATTAGATGATCCGTGGACTCATAATGTCATTAGAAAGAAAACAAAATTTATGCTTACCTGATAAATGTATTTCTTGACACGATGAGTCCACGGCCCGCCCTGTTTTTTAGACGGGTTGTTGGTATGTTATAAACTTCAGACACCTCTGCACCTTGTTGCTTCCTTTCTCTCCTTTGCTTCGGTCGAATGACCGGGGTTGGAGGGAAGGGAGGGAGGTGATATTTAACAGCTTTGCTGTGGTGCTCTTTGCCGCCTCTTGCTGGGCAGGAGTGATGTTCCCAATAGTAATTAGATGATCCGTGGACTCCTCGTGTCAAGAAATAAATTTATCAGGTAAGCATAAATTTCGTTTTTTCACTCTTGCACTTTAAAACGTAGTCGACTCCATATTTTTATATGGCGTCAGGTGCAACGTTTTCACAATCGGCTACTGATTTATCGAAGATTCACCTTAGTACATCCTAATTATTTTGTATATAGATAATGTGTGCTTGTCCTTTCTTGTAAATGTTTGATGTTCACTTTCCATGAGCATGAACAAGTGTAAATAGAATTATTTTTTTTTTACCTGTATATTTGTTCTAGTTTTTGGGTAACTACAGAGGTCACACATTATGAACAACAGTCTTTGAAACTTAACTGTGTTCTTCATTTAAGATGTATTGCCCAGTAACAGGGCTACATATAAAAAGTGAACTATACACTCTGTGATCAGGTCTAGTGTTCATAAACACTGTGCAATACTTAAATGTACATCAGCCCCCCCCCCCTTTATTTGCATCTGCTAATAGGACATTTTAATTAAACAGTATAAACAGTTCTCTTTCGTATAAATGGTAGAATATTGAGTTAAATATCCTTTTTAAATGATGCATCACTCAGTTTTAAGCTAAAGATAAAATAATAAATTTGGCTCTTATAGAGGAGTCTGAAATCCTGTTTGAGGACCATCAACTACTCAGTTTCCCATCAGTTAGGGTCTGCAATTTCAGTGGGTCAGTATATGGTCACCATTTGAGTTATGCCTTTCTCTCTGACTCTTAGATGTCTTCTGGATAATGCTTGGGATTTCGAACAGGCAGCTCAGATTTTCTTGAAGCTAAAGGTGAGGCTATTGGTGACCTGTTGTATTTCTCTCCCCCCCCCCCCCCCCATATTCCCTTTTTTAAATCTGCTGGTGTCTCTTAACTTTTGTGCTATCACAATTCCCTGTGTGTTTATCTGGTTTCTCATTCTGAAGTTGTTGTGTTTTTTTTTTGTTTTTTTTTTTTACAGAGTGAAGGAAAGATCCCAGAAATTGCCTTCATGAAGTGAATGCCACCTCTGTACTTTTTTTATTCTGCCTTTCCCTTTGGACAGAAGAGGAGGCATTTGAAACCTGCTCCCTTTTAATGGACAATCTAAGATATATATATATATTTGTGCTCATCTACCTCAGAGATGCAAATAATGTAGAGTCTCTCTGAAGATCTTTTCACTATTTGTACTCTTTGTGGATGGGTTTGCTCTGTTTTTTTGTTTTGTTTTTTTTTTTCGTGTTTTTTTTTTTGTTTGTTTGTTTTTTAAACCATAACACACATGTCAGCAGAACTCTAGTCAAGTTATCCATGTAAAAGTTCTGTGAATTAATAGTGCTGTTGAATATAGAGAGGATCGTTGGTGATTTGCTAGAGGTGTTTGTGATGGGGGTAATGAAATAAATGCCCATCTGCTCTGACAAAGCAGAATGTTTAGTATCTGTAAAACTAAAGATTTGCCAATGCGCAAAAAAAAAAATATCTCAGATAATAGGAAATTGTTGTGTTTTATATAAACCTGCAGGTTGCACAAATGTGTTTTCCCTCCATTACGTACACCCTAGCAAAGCTTGGCTTACCCAAGTTATCTAATAATCCAACTGAGAAAAGCTTCAGGGTTATGTGTATATTGTGTTCTAGTAATCCATTTTGCTGCCAGTGTTGGTTCATAACAAAAGCGTGATTGCACAAGTCTGAGTTCAGACATATTAGGAAATGTTCTCAATTTCTACATTTGCAACAGATCCATTTATTAAAGTACTTCTCTCCTGCAGTGAAATCTTGAGTAGCAACATCAAGCTGGGTTTATTAAGGAAAAACAAAGCTTTATTTAAAAAAAATAAATAAAAAAAAAAATACTCTGCATTACAAATAATCGCAGCAGTCGGGGTGCTCAGACAAAATTATGTAAACCCAAAACATAACTGGCTCTCACTCAAACACTTCTTTAAAATAACAAACAAAAACCTTATTGCAGCTTTGAAAACCACAGCAGAACGTTATAGCAAGTGACCCCTTCATCAAATGCTCACTTTGGACCAGTTATATTTTGGCTTTATGTGTAAATTTACATAAGCTTTATGTTTTTATGTATATATGTATATAATTTTTTTTTATGTGTGTGTGTAATAAAAACAAATACAAAAAAATATACACACACACTCTATCCTTAATAAATTGGTTTTGCATTGGACAATTTCACACATGCTTATCTTGGGGGAAATAAAGTGTCAAATTGCCTTTAAATGTAGCCCATCTTATATGGAGCTGTTATCTTGGGAACTTTCTATTTAAGCGCTTCTGGTCTGCCTGCTTCATCTTTAGCTGCTTCGCTGTAGATTTACTTTTTCTGTTGTGATTATATTTTAATACTTGAGCTAGTTTTAATGTAATGTAGAAACAACTTTTTTTATGTAATGTTTTTAATTTAACTGTTTTTTTGTTTTTTTTTCTCTGTGTGATTTAAATATTTTGTCTATCACCATTCTGAATCTGAATTTGTGTGATGGATGCAAAAGGAAAGCTTTTTTTTTTTTTTTTTTTGCTATTGAGGGAAAAGGTGACATCAGAACTGATTAAACACTGCTGTGATTGTGACGTGAACAGGTTTGGGAGGGGAATATTGTGCACATACAACTTGTTTTCCACCCTTTCCCCTGTTATTTAGCGTACACTGTCGTTGCGCTAGAATTGGGTTGTGTTCCATGACAGATGTGTATGGGGTTGGGTTGTTGGTGAATGTATGTGTGCGTTTAATGTTTATGATTGTGTCAGTGAAATTTCTTATTCTCAGTGTGTGTGGCTGGTAAGAGAATTTTTCAGATGTGGTTTTCACTATTTGGATAGGCACGGGTTTGGGTGAGGTTGGGTTTGAGCTTATGGTATGAGTGTGTCTAGAATAGTGAGAGGGGTGGTTACAATCCTTCTGCCATGCATGGTTGAACTGTTCATAATAACTTTGAGCTTGTGGGTATTGAAGAAAAATAGTGAGGTTCAGAGAACTGGGTTTAATGATACTTTATTCCAGGGAACTTAAGCGTGGTGGGATGGTTGTTTGAGGATGGGCATTGGAAAACGTGGGTATCAACAGCCATAGAATGTGTTTTTGTTTTTTTCTTTGAGTGGATTGGCCAGATTGTGTGTGATGTGGATATTGAGTGTTTAGATGCCTGGGGAGATTGGCCATCAGATCTGAGGGGGGTTGTGTATGTTGAATGGTTGGGTGCCTGGGGGATATTGGCCATCAGACCTGAGGGGGGTTGTTCATGTTGAATGGTTGGGTGCCTGGGGGATATTGGCCATCAGACCTGAGGGGGGTTGTGTATGTTGAATGGTTGAATGCCTGGGGGATATTGGCCATCAGACCTGAGGGCGGTTGTGTATGTTGACTGGTTGGGTTCCTGGGGATATTGGCCATCAGACCTGAGGGGGGTTGTTCATGTTGAATGGTTGGGTGCCTGGGGGATATTGGCCATCAGACCTGAGGGGGGTTGTGTATGTTGAATGGTTGGATGCCTGGGGGATATTGGCCATCAGACCTGAGTGCGGTTGTGTATGTTGAATGGTTGGGTTCATGGGGATAATGGCCATCTGACCTTGAGGGGGGTGGTTTGTGTATGTTGAGTGGTTAGATGTCTGGGAAGATTGGCCATCAGACCTGTAGGGGGGTTTGTATATGTTGAGTGGTTAGGTGCCTGGGGATTTTGGACATCTGTCCTGGGGGGGGGGGGGGGGGGGTTGTGTATGTCGAGTGGTTAGATGTCTGGGGAGAAGTTTGACTTCTGGAGCGGGCTACTGGGTAGAATGGGAATAATAATTTAGGTGGATAACTTTTTAATTAAAGAGTTTATCTAATCTCCTCTAGCCTGGTTTGCTAGACATAGATGGGGGTGCGCGAGTGCATGTGTATTAAGGGTGAAGAATTTGGATTTAGTTCCTTTTGTTAAAGAGATGCTGTAGAGAATGCTGCACATGTTACTGGGTTGTGCAGTTATATTGTTATGAAGTCTCAGCACCCTGTCCTCATTCCATACCTTTCGTGTGGGCAATGTAACATGTTTGTCTCAGTGTGCCGAGACACCTCATCCTGCATTTTCAGCTGTCATTGAACCTTCTGGCAGCAAAAAGGCTTTCCCTAAATTTAACAATTGCTTTAGGGCAGACTATTTATTTGTATCACTTTGTCATGTTATTTTTCTCACTTGTATAATATACACCATGTACAAACAATACTACAGTTTCCTACATAACTAAGATGTGTAATCCTATTTTTTTTCTTCTTAATGTATATTGAAAGTCCATTTTTATTCTCTCTCATGTTCAATTATTTTTGATATGTTACTTCAATTCAAAAAACTAGCCCCCCTGTGAATTATTTAATAAATGTTTTTTGTTAAGAAAATGTATTCTCCTATGTTCTTGTTTTATTGAGGCTTATGTATGTATAATCAATTTGTCATTCTTGTGATACCATAAATCTTAGTTGGCAAGTACAGAGCTCTAAGCTACTCTGAATTGGTAAAGAAAAAGAAAAAACTCCACAGATGTTTCTTTGGATTAGCAGTTTGAGCTACTAGAGTAGAATTTGTTAAACATTATTATGGTAATTCTATGTACTGATAAATTCATTTAAAGGGGTATGGTAGTCAAGAGCATGTATATATGTGTGTGTGTGTGTATAACAAAATGTATGCTTACCTGAAAAATTATTTTCTTTCCTGGCATGGAGAGTCCATGATTTCAGTCATTACTGAGAATTTCAACACCTGTCCACCAGGAGGAGGCAAAGACATCCCAGCCAAAACTTAAGTATCCCTCCCACGTCCCATACTCCCCTAGTCATTCAGCCGAGGGAATAAGGAAAAGTAAGAGAAACACTAGGGGTTTATAGGTGCTAGAAGATTAGGGGAAAAAACACCTTTTAAATAGGGTCGGGTCGTGGACTCTCTATGCCAGAAAATGAATTTCAGGTAAGCATAAATTTTGTTTCTCCAACATAGGTGTGTCCGGTCCACGGCGTCATCCTTACTTGTGGGATATTCTCTTCCCCAACAGGAAATGGCAAAGAGCCCAGCAAAGCTGGTCACATGATCCCTCCTAGGCTCCGCCTTCCCCAGTCATTCTCTTTGCCGTTGTACAGGCAACATCTCCACGGAGATGGCTTAGAGTTTTTTGGTGTTTAAATGTAGTTTTTATTCTTCAATCAAGAGTTTGTTATTTTAAAATAGTGCTGGTATGTACTATTTACTCTGAAACAGAAAAGAGATGAAGATTTCTGTTTGTAAGAGGAAAATGATTTTAGCAACCGTTACTAAAATCGATGGCTGTTTCCACACAGGACTGTTGAGAGGAATTAACTTCAGTTGGGGGAAACAGTGAGCAGACTTTTGCTGCTTGAGGTATGACACATTTCTAACAAGACTTGGTAATGCTGGAAGCTGTCATTTTCCCTATGGGATCCGGTAAGCCATTTTTATTAAATAAGAATAAAGGGCTTCACAAGGGCTTTAAAGACTGGTAGACATTTTTCTGGGCTAAAACGATTGATTTATAAGCATTTTTAATACTTCATAGCTTTGAGGAGTTATTTTATTCTTGGGAATTATGTAAAATAACCGGCAGGCACTGTATTGGACACCTTTTTCACTGGGGGCCTTCTCTAATCATAGGCAGAGCCTCATTTTCGCGCCTCTATTGCGCAGTTGTTTTTGGGAAGCAAGGCATGCAGATGCATGTGTGAGGAGCTCAGATACATAGAAAAAGCTTACTGAAGGCGTCATTTGGTATCGTATTCCCCTTTGGGCTTGGTTGGGTCTCAGCAAAGCGGATACCAGGGACTGTATAGGGGTTATATATAAAAACGGCTCCGGTTCCGTTATTTTAAGAGTTAAAGCTTTCAAATTTGGTGTGCAATACTTTTAAGGCTTTAAGACACTGTGGTGAAATTTTGGTGAATTTTGAACAATTCCTTCATACTTTTTCACATTTTCAGTAATAAAGTGTGTTCAGTTTAAAATTTAAAGTGACAGTAACGGTTTTATTTTAAAACGTTTTTTGTACTTTGTTATCAAGTTTATGCCTGTTTAACATGTCTGAACTATCAGATAGACTATGTTCTGTATGTGAGGAAGCCAAGGTTCCTTCTCATTTAAATAAATGTGATTTATGTGACACAAAATTTAGAGAAAATGATGCCCAAGATGATTCCTCAAGTGAGGGGAGTAAGCATGGTACTGCATCATCCCCTCCTTCGTCTACACCAGTCTTGCCCACACAGGAGGCCCCTAGTACATATAGTGCGCCAATACTCCTTACTATGCAACAATTAACGGCTGTAATGGATAATTCTATCAAAAACATTTTAGCCAAAATGCCCACTTATCAGCGAAAGCGCGACTGCTCTGTTTTAGAAAATACTGAGGAGCATGAGGACGCTGATGATAATGGTTCTGAAATGCCCCTACACCAGTCTGAGGGGGCCAGGGAGGTTTTGTCTGAGGGAGAAATTTCAGATTCAGGGAAAATTTCTCAACAAGCTGAACCTGATGTGATTACATTCAAATTTAAATTGGAACATCTCCGCGCTCTGCTTAAGGGAGGTGTTATCTACTCTGGATGATTGTGAGAATTTGGTCATTCCAGAGAAATTATGTAAGATGGACCAGTTCCTAGAGGTCCCGGGGCCCCCCGAAGCTTTTCCTATACCCAAGCGGGTGGCAGACATTGTAAACAAAGAATGGGAAAGGCCCGGCATACCTTTTTGTCCCTCCCCCTATATTTAAGAAATTGTTTCCTATGGTCGACCCCAGAAAGGACTTATGGCAGACAGTCCCCAAGGTCGAGGGGGGCGGTTTCTACTCTAAACAAACGCACTACTATCCCTATAGAAGATAGTTGTGCTTTCAAAGATCCTATGGATAAAAAATTAGAGGGTTTGCTTAAAAAGATGTTTGTTCAGCAAGGTTACCTTCTACAACCAATTTCATGCATTGTTCCTGTCACTACAGCAGCGTGTTTCTGGTTCGATGAACTAGAAAAGTCGCTCAATAAAGATTCTTCTTATGAGGAGATTATGGACAGAATTCATGCTCTCAAATTGGCTAACTCTTTTACTTTAGACGCCACTTTGCAATTGGCTAGATTAGCGGCGAAAAATTCAGGGTTTGCTATTGTGGCGCGCAGAGCGCTTTGGCTACAATCTTGGTCAGCGGATGCGTCTTCCAAGAACAAATTGCTTAACATACCTTTCAAGGGGAAAAACGCTGTTTGGCCCTGACTTGAAAGAGATTATTTCTGATATCACTGGGGGTAAGGGCCACGCCCTTCCTCAAGATAGGTCTTTCAAGGCTAAAAATAAACCAAATTTTCGTCCCTTTCGCAGAAACGGACCAGCCCCAAGTGCTACATCCTCTAAGCAAGAGGGTAATACTTCTCAAACCAAGCCAGCCTGGAGGCCAATGCAAGGCTGGAACAAAGGTAAGCAGGCCAAGAAACCTGCCACTGCTACCAAGACAGCATGAGATGTTGGCCCCCGATCCGGGACCGGATCTGGTGGGGGGGCAGACTTTCTCTCTTCGCTCAGGCTTGGGCAAGAGATGTTCTGGATCCTTGGGCGCTAGAAATAGTCTCCCAAGGTTATCTTCTGGAATTCAAGGAGCTTCCCCCAAGGGGGAGGTTCCACAGGTCTCAATTGTCTTCAGACCACATAAAAAGACAGGGCATTCTTACATTGTGTAGAAGACCTGTTAAAAATGGGAGTGATTCATCCTGTTCCATTAGGAGAACAAGGGATGGGATTCTACTCCAATCTGTTCATAGTTCCCAAAAAAGAGGGAACATTCAGACCAATCTTAGATCTCAAGATCCTAAACAAGTTTCTCAAGGTTCCATCGTTCAAAATGGAAACCATTCGGACAATTATTCCTTCCATCCAGGAAGGTCAATTCATGACCACGGTGGATTTAAAGGATGCGTATCTACATATTCCTATCCACAAGGAACATCATCGGTTCCTAAGGTTCGCCTTTCTGGACAAGCATTACCAGTTTGTGGCACTTCCATTCGGATTAGCCACTGCTCCAAGAATTTTCACAAAGGTACTAGGGTCCCTTCTAGCGGTGCTACGACCAAGGGGCATTGCAGTAGTACCTTACTTGGACGACATACTGATTCAAGCGTCGTCCCTACCACAAGCAAAGGCTCATACGGACATTGTCCTGGCCTTTCTCAGATCTCACGGGTGGAAAGGTGAACGTAGAAAAAGATCTCTATCTCCGTCAACAAGAGTTCCCTTCTTGGGAACAATAATAGACTCCTTAGAAATGAGGATTTTTCTGACAGAGGCCAGAAAATCAAAACTTCTAAGCTCTTGTCAAGTACTTCATTCTGTTCTTCTTCCTTCCATAGCACAGTGCATGGAAGTAATAGGTTTGATGGTCGCGGCAATGGACATAGTTCCTTTTGCGCGAATTCATCTGAGACCATTACAACTGTGCATGCTCAGTCAGTGGAATGGGGGATTATACAGACTTGTCTCCGACGATACAAGTAGATCAGAGGACCAGAGATTCACTCCGTTGGTGGCTGACCCTGGATAACCTGTCACAGGGGATGAGCTTCCGCAGACCAGAGTGGGTCATTGTCACGACCGACGCCAGTCTGGTAGGCTGGGGCGCGGTCTGGGAACCCCTGAAAGCTCAGGGTCTTTGGTCTCGGAAGAATCTCTTCTCCCGATAAACATCTGGAACTGAGAGCGATATTCAATGCTCTCAAGGCTTGGCCTCAGCTAGCAAAGGCCAAATTCATACGGTTTCAATCAGACAACATGACGACTGTTGCGTATATCAACCATCAGGGGGGAACAAGGAGTTCCCTGGCGATGGAAAGAAGTGACCAAAATCATTCAATGGGCGGAGACTCACTCCTGCCACTTGTCTGCAATCCACATCCCCAGGCGTGGAAAATTGGGAAGCGGATTTTCTGAGTCGTCAGACATTTCATCCGGGGGAGTGGGAACTCCATCCGGAAATCTTTGCCCAAATAACTCAATTGTGGGGCATTCCAGACATGGATCTGATGGCCTCTCATCAGAACTTCAAGGTTCCTTGCTACGGGTCCAGATCCAGGGATCCAAGGCGACTCTAGTAGATGCACTAGTAGCACCTTGGACCTTCAACCTAGCTTATGTATTCCCACCGTTTCCTCTCATCCCCAGGCTGGTAGCCAGGATCAATCAGGAGAGGGCATCGGTGATCTTGATAGCTCCTGCGTGGCCACGCAGGACTTGGTATGCAGACCTGGTGAATATGTCATCGGCTCCACCATGGAAGCTACCTTTGAGACAGGACCTTCTTGTTCAAGGTCCGTTCGAACATCCGAATCTGGTTTCACTCCAACTGACGGCTTGGAGATTGAACGCTTGATTTTATCAAAGCGAGGGTTCTCAGATTCTGTCATTGATACTCTTGTTCAGGCCGAAGAAGCCTGTAACTAGAAAAATCTACCATAAAATATGGAAAAAATATATCTGTTGGTGTGAATCTAAAGGATTACCATGGAACAAGATAAAAATTCCTAAGATTCTATCCTTTCTTCAAGAAGGTTTGGAGAAAGGATTATCTGCAAGTTCTTTGAAGGGACAGATTTCTGCTTTATCTGTTTTACTTCACAAAAAGCTGGCGGCTGTGCCAGATGTTCAGGCTTTTGTTCAGGCTCTGGTTAGAATCAAGCCTGTTTACAAACCTTTGACTCCTCCTTGGAGTCTCAATTTAGTTCTTTCAGTTCTTCAGGGGGTTCCGTTTGAGCCCCTACATTCCGTTGATATCAAGTTATTATCTTGGAAAGTTTTGTTTTTGGTTGCAATTTCTTCTGCTAGAAGAGTTTCAGAGTTATCTGCTCTGCAGTGTTCTCCTCCTTATCTGGTGTTCCATGCAGATAAGGTGGTTTTGCGTACTAAACCTGGTTTTCTTCTGAAAGTTGTTTCTAACAAAACATTAACCAGGAGATAGTCGTGCCTTCTTTGTGTCCGAATCCAGTTTCAAAGAAGGAACGTTTGTTGCACAATTTGGATGTAGTTCGTGCTCTAAAATTCTATTTAGATGCTACAAAGGATTTCAGACAAACATCTTCCTTGTTTGTTGTTTATTCTGGTAAAAGGAGAGGTCAAAAAACATAATTTATGCTTACCTGATAAATTCCTTTCTTCTGTAGTGTGATCAGTCCACGGGTCATCATTACTTGTGGGATATTAACTGCTCCCCTACAGGAAGTGCAAGAGGATTCACCCAGCAGAGTTGCTATATAGCTCCTCCCCTCTACGTCACCTCCAGTCATTCGACCAAGGACCAACGAGAAAGGAGAAGCCAAGGGTGTAGTGGTGACTGGAGTATAATTTAAAAAATATTTACCTGCCTTAAAAAAACAGGGCGGGCCGTGGACTGATCACACTACAGAAGAAAGGAATTTATCAGGTAAGCATAAATTATGTTTTCTTCTGTTAAGTGTGATCAGTCCACGGGGCATCATTACTTGTGGGATACCAAAGCAAAAGTACACGGATGACGGGAGGGATAGGCAGGCTCTTTATACAGAAGGAACCACTGCCTGAAGAACCTTCTCCCAAAAATAGCCTCCGAGGAAGCAAAAGTGTCAAATTTGTAAAATTTGGAAAAAGTATGAAGCGAAGACCAAGTTGCAGCCTTGCAAATCTGTTCAACAGAGGCCTCATTCTTAAAGGCCCAAGTGGAAGCCACAGCTCTAGTGGAATGAGCTGTAATTCTTTCAGGAGGCTGCTGTCCAGCAGTCTCATAAGCTAAACGAATTATGCTACGAAGCCAAAAAGAGAGAGAGGTAGCAGAAGCTTTTTGACCTCTCCTCTGACCAGAGTAAACGACAAACAGGGAAGACGTTTGTCGAAAATCTTTAGTTGCCTGTAAATAAAATTTAAGGGCACGAACTACATCCAGATTGTGCAAAAGACGTTCTTCCTCGAAGGAGGATTTGGGCACAAGGATGGAACAACAATCTCCTGATTGATATTCCTGTTAGTGACTACCTTAGGTAAGAACCCAGGCTTAGTACGCAGAACTACCTTATCCGAGTGAAAAATCAAATAAGGAGAATCACAATGTAAGGCTGATAACTCAAAGACTCTTCGAGCCGAGGAAATAGCCATTAAAAATAGAACTTTCCAAGATAACAACTTTATATCAATGGAATGAAGGGGTTCAAACGAACACCCTGTAAAACGTTAAGAACAAGGTTTAAACTCCATGGTGGAGCCACAGCTTTAAACACAGGTTTAATCCTGGCCAAAGCCTGACAAAAAGCCTGAACGTCTGGAACTTCTGACAGACGCTTGTGTAACAGAATGGACAGAGCTGAGATCTGTCCCTTTAAGGAACTAGCGGATAACCCCTTTTCTAAACCTTCTTGTAGAAAAGACAATATCCTAGGAATCCTAACCTTACTCCAAGAGTAACCTTTGGATTCGCACCAATATAGGTATTTACGCCATATTTTATGGTAAATCTTTCTGGTAACAGGCTTCCTAGCCTGTATTAAGGTATCAATAACTGACTCAGAAAAACCACGCTTTGATAAGATCAAGCGTTCAATTTCCAAGCAGTCAGCTTCAGAGAAGTTAGATTTTGATGTTTGAAAGGACCCTGAATCAGAAGGTCCTGTTTCAGAGGTAACGACCAAGGTGGACAGAATGACATGTCCACCAGATCTGTATACCAAGTCCTGCGTGGCCATGCAGGCGCTATTAGAATCACTGATGCTTTCTCCTGTTTTGATTCTGGCAATCAATCGAGGAAGCATCAGGAAAAGGTGGAAACACATGAGCCATCCTGAAGGTCCATGGTGCTGTCAAGGCATCTATCAGGACCGCTCCCGGATCCCTGGATCTGGACCCGTAGCGCGGAAGCTTGGCGTTCTGTCGAGACGCCATGAGATCTATCTCTGGTTTGCCCCAACGTCGAAGTATTTGGGCAAAGACCTCTGGATGAAGTTCCCACTCCCCGGATGAAAAGTCTGACGACTTAAGAAATCCGCCTCCCAGTTCTCCACTCCCGGGATGTGGATTGCAGACAGGTGGCAAGAGTGAGACTCTGCCCAGCGAATTATCTTCGATACTTCCATCATTGCTAGGGAGCTTCTTGTCCCTCCCTGATGGTTGATATAAGCTACAGTCGTGATGTTGTCCGACTGGAACCTGATGAACCCCCGAGTTGCTAACTGGGGCCAAGCCAGAAGAGCATTGAGGACTGCTCTCAATTCCAGAATGTTTATTGGAAGAAGACTCTCCTCCTGATTCCATAGTCCCTGAGCCTTCAGAGAATTCCCAGACAGCGCCCCAACCTAGTAGGCTGGCGTCTGTTGTTACAATTGACCAGTCTGGCCTGCTGAATGGCATTCCCCTGGACAGATGTTGGCCGATAAAGCCACCATAGAAGAGAATTTCTGGTCTCTTGAATGGAATGAAGGACACGGCATGCACTTTGAAGTTTTGTTAACCTGTCCTCTGTCAGGTAAATCTTCATTTCTACAGAATCTATCAGAGTCCCCAGGAAGGGAACTCTTGTGAGTGGAAAGAGAGAACTTTTCTCTTCGTTCACTTTCCATCCATGCGACCTTAGAAATGCCAGTACTATCTCTGTATGAGATTTGGCAGTTTGAAAGCTTGAAGCTTGTATCAGTATGTCGTCTAAAGTACGGAGCTACTGAAATTCCTCGCGGTCTTAGTACCGCCAGAAGAGTGCCCAGAACCTTTGTGAAGATTCTTGGAGCCGTAGCCAGTCCGAATGGAAGAGCTACAAACTGGTAATGCCTGTCTAAAAAGGCAAACCTTAGATACCGGTAATGACTTCTGTGAATCGGTATGTGAAGGTAAGCATCCTTTAAATCCACTGTGGTCAAGTACTGACCCTCTTGGATCATGGGCAAAATTGTATCGAATAGTTTTCCATCTTGAACGATGGAACTCTTAGGAATTTGTTTAGGATCTTTAAATCCAAGATTGGCCTGAAGGTTCCCTCTTTTTTGGGAACTACAAACAGATTTGAGTAAAACCCTTGTCCTTGTTCCAACCGCGGAACTGGATGGATCACTCCCATTAATAAAAGATCTTGTACGCAGCGTAGAAATGCTTCCTTCTTTGTTAGGTTTGTTGACAACCTTGACAGATGAAATCTCCCTCTTGGGGGAGAGATTTGAAGTCCAGAAGGTATCCCTGAGATATGATCTCTAACGCCCAGGGATCCTGAACATCTCTTGCCCAAGCCTGGGCGAAGAGGGAAAGTCTGCCCCCCACTAGATCCGGGTCCCGGATCGGGGGCCCTCAATTCATGCTGTCTTAGGGGCAGCAGCAGGTTTTCTGGCCTGTTTGCCCCTGTTCCAGGACTGGTTAGGTTTCCAGCCTTGTCTGTAGCGAGCAACAGCTCCTTCCTGTTTTGGTGCAGAGGAAGTTGATGCTGCTCCTGCTTTGAAATTACGAAAGGAACGAAAATTGGACTGTCTAGCCTTGGCTTTGGCCTTGTCCTGAGGCAGGGCATGACCTTTACCTCCTGTAATGTCATCAATAATCTCTTTCAAGCCGAGCCCGAATAAGGTCTGCCCTTTGAAAGGAATATTAAGCAATTTAGATTTAGACGTAACATCAGCTGACCAGGATTTTAGCCACAGAGCTCTGCGTGCCTGAATGGCGAATCCTGAATTTTTAGCCGCAAGTTTAGTTAAATGTACTACGGCATCTGAAATAAATGAATTAGCTAACTTAAGGAATTTAAGTTTGTGTGTGATGTCATCTAGTGTGGATGATTGAAGTGTCTCTTCCAGAGACTCAAACCAAAATGCTGCTGCAGCCGTGACAGGCGCAATACATGCAAGAGGTTGCAATATAAACCCTTGTTGAACAAACATTTTCTTAAGGTAACCCTCTAATTTTTTATCCATTGGATCTGAAAAAAGCACAGCTATCCTCCACTGGGATAGTGGTACGCTTAGCTAAAGTAGAAACTGCTCCCTCCACCTTAGGGACCATTTGCCATAAGTCCCGTGTGGCGGCGTCTATTGGAAACATTTTTTCTGAATATAGGAGGGGGTGAGAAAGGCACACCGGGTCTATCCCACTCCTTAGTAACAATGTCAGTAAGTCTCTTAGGTATAGGAAAAACGTCAGTACTCGTCGGTACCGCAAAATATTTATCCACCTACACATTTTTTCTGGGATTGCAACTGTGTTACAATCATTCAGAGCCGCTAATACCTCCCCTAGTAACACACGGAGGTCTCAAGCATAAATTTAAAATTTGAAATGTCTGAGTCCAGTTTATTTGGATCAGAACCGTCACCCACAGAATGAAGCTCTCCGTCTTCATGTTCTGCAAACTGTGACGCAGTATCAGACATGGCCCCTTGCATTATCAGCGCACTCTGTTCTCATCCCAGAGTGATCACGTTTACCTCTTAGTTCTGGTAGTTTTAGCCAAAACTTCAGTCATAACAGTAGCCATATCTTGTAATGTGATTTGTAATGGCCGCCCAGATGCACTCGGCGCTACAATATCACGCACCCTCCTGAGCGGGAGATGCAGGTACTGACACGTGAGGCGAGTTAGTCGGCATAACTCTCCCCTCGTTGTTTGGTGAAATATGTTCAATTTGTACAGATTGACTATTTTTTAAAGTAGCATCAATACATTTAGTACATAAATTTCTATTGGGCTCCACTTTGGCATTAACACATATAGCACAGATATCTTCCTCTGAATCAGACATGTTTAACACACTAGCAAATAAACAGCAACTTGGAAATACTTTTCAAAGTAATTTACAAATAATATGAAAACGAACTGTGCCTTTAAGAAGCACAGAAAAATATTATAACAGATAAAATAATTAAGTTAATAGCATCAATCTTTGTCAGAATATACAGTTTTAGCAAAGGATTGTTCCCCTCAGCAAATGATAACTAACCCAGGCAGCAGAAAAAAATACACAAATAAACGTTTTTTATATCACAGTCAATACAATCAGCACAGCTCTGCTGTATGATTACTTCCCTCAAAAAAGACTCTTGAGATCCCTGAACTCTGTAGAGATGAACCGGATCATGCAGGAAGAAAATGAACCTCTGACTGAGTTTTTCTGATGCATAGTGAAAGCACCAAAATGGCCCCTCCCCCACACACATAACAGTGAGAGGGATCAGTGAACTGCTCTAATTAAATCAAAACTATTGCCAAGTGGAAAAAAAGTGCCCAAAACATTTTTTCACCCAGTACCTCAGAGAAAAAAACGTTTTTACATGCCAGCAAAAAAACAATTTACCTCAATAATTAATTGTCATTTAAAACCTATTGCAAGTCCCTGCAAAATAGGTTAAGTCTATGTATACCAGTTTTAAAAGCCAGAGAAGTACCATTCCCAGAAAACTGAAGTGTAAAATATACATACATGACAGCCTGATATCAGCTACATCTACTGCATTCAAGGCTGAGTTTACATTATAACGGTATGGCAGGATTTTTCTCATCAATTCCATGTCAGAAAATAATAAACTGCTACATACCTCTTTGCAGATTAATCTGCCTGCTGTCCCCTGATCTGATGTTTACCTCACTCTCAGATGGCCGAGAAACAGCAATATGATCTTAACTACTCCGGCTAAAATCATAGAAAAACTCAGGTAGATCTTCTTCAAATTCTACCAGAGAAGGAATAACACACTCCGGTGCTATTATAAAATAACAAACTTTTGATTGAAGATATAAAAACTAAATATATCACCATAGTCCTCTCACACATCCTATCTAGTCGTTGGGTGCAAGAGAATGACTGGGGGTGACGTAGAGGGGAGGAGCTATATAGCAACTTCTGCTGGGTGAATCCTCTGCACTTCCTGTAGGGGAGCAGTTAATATCCCACAAGTAATGATGACCCGTGGACTGATCACACTTAACAGAAGAAAGCAACTTCTACCTCTCTATCTTTTTGGCTTAAAAGCATCATCAGATTGGCTTATGAGACTGCCGGACGGCAGCCTCCTGAAAGAATCACAGCTCTTCCACTAGGGCCTGTGGCTTCCACATGGGCCTTTAGAACGAGGCTTCTGTTGATCAGATATGTAAGGCAGCGACTTGGTCTTCACTGCACACTTTTACCAAATTTTACAAATTTGATACTTTTGCTTCTTTCTGAGGCTATTTTTGGGAGAAAGGTTTTGCAAACCGTGGTGCCTTCCATCTAGGTGACCTGATTTGCCCCCTCCCATCATCCGTGTCCTAAAGCTTTGGTATTGGTTCCCACAAGTAAGGATGACGCCGTGGACCGGACACACCTATGTTGGGAGAAAACAGAATTTATGTTTACCTGATAAATTACTTTCTCCAACGGTGTGTTCCGAGTCCACGGCCGCCCCTGGTTTTTTAATCAGGTCTGATGATTTATTTTCTTTAACTACAGTCACCACTGGTATCATATGATTTCTCCTATGCAAATATTCCTCCTTTACATCGGTCGAAATGACTGGGGAAGGCGGAGCCTAGGAGGGATCATGTGACCAGCTTTGCTGGGCTCTTTGCCAATTCCTGTTGGGGAAGAGAATATCCCACAAGTAAGGATGACGCCGTGGACCGGACACACCGTTGGAGAAAGTAATTTATCAGGTAAACATAAATTCTGTTTTTCTTTTCAAGGGCAGAGAGGACAGAGAGGGAGAACTAAATGGCACCACCGCTTGAGACACTTTTCTCCCTAAGGAAGCCTCAGCTGAGACAAAAACACCAAACTTGTAAAATTTAGAAAAATTATGCAATGGACGAAGTAGCAGCCTTACAGATTTGTTCCATGGATTGTTTTGTTATTAAAAGCCCAGCTAGAAGAAACCTCCTTAGAGGACTATGTTTTTGCTCTACTCATGCTGCTGCTGACCAGCTTCCTCATAAGCCAAACGATTTGCTACTCCTCAGCCAAAAGAGAAAGAGTAGTTGCAGTAGATTTTTTACCCTTGCGTTCTACGGTGTACGTCACAAACAAGGCAGAAGATTGCCTAACATCCTTGGTAGCCTGGAGATAAATCTTTATGGCATGCACCACATCCAGGTTATGTAGCAGACGCTCCCTCTTAGAAGGATTAGGACAAAAGGAAGGAAACTACTATCTCCTGATTGATATTGTGAAATCCCAATTTTGGTACAGAGAACAGCTTGGAAAATTAATATAGGAGGGATCATACTGTAATGCAGATAATTCTGAAACTTTACAAGACAGAAGAAATAGCTACCAAAAACAAAACTTTACAAGATAAAAGTTTAATATTAACAGAATTCATAGGCTCAAACAGAGCCCCTTTGAAGAACACAAAGCACCAGATTAAGGCTCCAAGGAGGAGCCACAGATTTAAACACAGGCCTGATTCTGACCAGGATGTACAAAAGTTTAAGTAATAGTCTAATAAAATGTCCCCTAAATGCTATAACCCAAATTAGTCTTTGATCTCCCAATTCAAAGACCAGAAATGTGAGAGAAATGTGAAGCGCTAAAAAGCTAGGGAATCGTAAGAGAAAAATATGGTTACTTAACCAAGTATGTTACAAAATGACTACTAATATATACATTAACACGGGAGAACAAGATAGAGATTAATTTCACTGAAAAAAATATGATGTGGCCAACAGCACTAAATGTAGCAAAGCATATAAAGCGATATTGCGCACGTTTATAAAAAATTATTGAAAGATGTAGGATAGTCCAAACAATAATTGATGAGAATGTTTGAAATGACTACTGGTTTTATTATTCATAGTGAGGAGCTTGGAGATGTGATTAATCAGATAACTCTGAATAAAATAAACTCATACCCGACATTCGGTTTATTCGACTTTGACAAACTTTTGTAGTCCGACTTCATACACAAACAATCCGCTCAGAGATTTAAGGTGTCTCTAAGTATATACTGTAGTGTTCCGGCGTCTCCCCGAGGGCAGTTATCACTCTCGTCTTCTTTACCTTCACTTTCTCTGGTTCTATGGTCAAGTGACTGGCTCTTAACTCACGTGATCGCCGGCCTATCTGGGTAACTGGTATATGAGTGACAGTCTTTTGAATCCAAAGGAGTTGTGTAGTTCGATATCAATGGAAGTGCACTAAACATTTAGACTAAACAGGTAAAACGGCAATACGTTTCAACGTTTATGGTACGCCTTTATCAAGTGAGAATCTGAATGGTCTTGATCGGAACTTTTATAAATCTCCATAGGTCCTTCCCTCTTATTCTAATTGGTTTTCCTTAAATGGCAAGCTCCACTTCTGTTTAGTGATCCAATAGTAGACTCACAGTTACTCAGGTTACTTTAGGTAAACTTATGTTTATAAAAATACATTAATCTTATTTAATAGTGGCTCAAATTAGTGTCTTAATAAATGACATTAGGTAGCCTGTTGGGTAAAATGTTATACAATAAACAATTATCAATTAGAGCAAAAAGTGATTCAAACTATGCAGGCTTAAACTAGAAGATGAGAGAAATAAAGTAAAGTAAAACTTCCCTACATACAGTTATACGTATACAGGTAGCCCTCAGTTACGCCGGGGTTAGGTTCCAGAAGGAAAGGTAAATCGAAACCGTTGTAAATTGAAACCCAGTTTATAATGTAAGTCAATGGGAGTGAGGAAGAAGGTTCCAGGCTCCTCTCAAAA
>NC_069505.1:48982669-49102477 GCF_027579735.1 Bombina bombina | reverse complement strand
CACACACACACACATATACACACACACATACACACATATATATATACACACACACACACACACACACATATATATACACACACACACACACACACACACACACACACACATATATATACACACACACACACACATATATATACACACACACACATATACACACACACACACACACACACATATATATACACACACACACACACACATATATACACACACACACACATATATACACACACACACACACACATATATACACACACACACACACACATATATACACACACACACACACACATATATACACACACACACACACATATATACACACACACACACACATATATACACACACACACATATATATATATATATATATATATATATATATATATACACACACACACACACACACATATACACACACAAAACAATAAGCACTATTTTGTTTTGTCTAAGGAAGGGGCACAGCGTTGTCTTGAGACGTTAAAATGAAAGAATATCAAGATGTTAAAAGAACAGTGAGTGCTTATTGTTTTGTATAAGTGCATGATGTACACAGCACCCTGGCAGCTGAAAGGTGTTGAGAGTGCATATCTCTCTCTCTCTATACACATACACATGCGCGCGCGCACAGGCACACACAGGCCAGCACTCACGGATATATATATATATATATATATATATATATATATATAATCTGGTCTGATGAAGGGGAATGATGAAGGGGAACGTCACTAAAAAGCAAGTTTTGCATTTATCAAGGCCAGTGAGTGCTGTCTCCTGTATTGTATCCACATTCAGTACCCTGGCATTTAAAGACCATTTGTGAGAGTGCACCTATCTCGGCCTTTATATATACACACACTAACTTTGGTGTGGCTAGTGGCTACCAGCAGGGGGACTTGGGGTCACCCATAGTTGTCCTGGCACTGTAATCCAGGGCGCCGGTGGCTACCTGGTGCCCTAGGTTTGCCAAGCTCTGCTTTAGGGGATAGGAGGTTTAGAGCCTACCTCACTATGCTCACGGAAAATAACTACATTTTAACAAAGAAAAACAACAAACACACACACACAAAACCCACGTCACTGATATTAAATTGTAAAGTTTTTTTTTTTTTTTTAAACTAAACAATCTCAATAAGGAAAGTTTAATTTTGGTCCTCCATGTCTGTTTAAAGGTTGAACTATAACACTTGATGGGGTTTCAAAATAATTTAGTAGTAATAATTTAGTACTGTATAAAAATAAGTAATAGCCCTACCCTACGGAATTTAGAGTCCTTAGACAGGACATGCAAACCAGTGATTAAAAGGAGACATTTTAATCCTACACATAATAAGGACTAGAAATCTGAGAGGTGTGGTCGGGAGGTATCCCCGTGTCTGTATCTTGTCCCCCTTTCTCTCTTTGCTTCACCTAACTCTTTCCCCCCTTCACTATCTTTATATTATGTTGATTCTTTTCCTGGAACTATGTTGTTTGTTAGGGCCAGATTGCACTATATGGTACACATACTTATTTTGCATTTAGCTCCAAGCAGGAGATTCTTCATTACTTGGACTCTTGTATCACAATGTAGGAGGGTATCAGGCCTTTCATGTAATAGTGGCCCTATAAGTTATGACTTAGTAACCGAATGATCTAATGTTTTGTAACTTGAATCACCCTGATTACTATGTAACTTTAGAGAACCAGGTGTTCTGTTCTCTTGATTTGTTTTCCTTTTACACCTTTTTTTGTTATTATGCCTTTGCTACAAAATAATAAAAATTACTTTATCATAAAAATAAGTAATAAAAATAAAACAAGACTTTATTAATCTGAGTTTTCTAAACAAATAGAATATTCAGTAGAGGTTTATTTAGATGCAGAAGCAGTTGTGATCGCTTTATCTGTTGTAGCTATGGTTAGGGTAGTGAAGTAGGACAAAGGTTATAGCCAAGTGCTTGTTAAACAAGATTATCTCAGGGGGGAAAAATCTGCTGAATCAGGAGAGAGATGTTGTTCCTGCTAAGAATGCAAACGGCAGCTAGAAATACTGGCGCTGCTGATACAGTCTCAGGGGTAAAGGTTCTGATTTAAAAAGATAAATGCGGTACAGAAGTGCTTTTTATTGCATAGGATAAAGGGCGCCTGTTTGAACCATTGATTTGTTTTTTTAATAAATCATAAGGACAAAAATAGTTTCATTTTTTACCCTTAAAAGGGATATGAAACCCAAATGTTTTCTTTCATGATTCATACAGAGCAGCAATTTTAAGCAACTTTCTAATTTACTCCTATTAATTTTTCTTCATTCTCTTGCTATCGTTATTTGAAAAAGCAGGAATGTTTGCTTACGAGCCAGCCCATTTTTGGTTCAGTACCTGCTGAACCAAACATGAGCCGGCTCATAAGCTTACATTCCTGCTTTTTCAAATAAAGATACCAAGAGAATGAAGAAAAATGAATAGGAGTAAATTAGAAAGTTGCTTAAAATTGCTGCTCAAATCTAAATCATGAAAGAAAACATTTGGGTTTCATATCCCTTTAAAATGTCAGGTATTGTGCTGCCGAAATGCAGACACCGCACCCACAAATGACAATTAGTCTGATCTAATATGAGTGGCTTCACAAAAACATGCGTCAATTGCAGTCTCAAATACAGTTTACATAGACTTTTTGACGTGAGGTTTTGTTATCGCTATGGAAAGCGAGATTTTACTTTAAACGTTTCCATGTGTGTTAATATAAACCAACCTAATTTGATTGTGTTTATCTTCTTTTGAAGGAGACTGAAGCATACACATGTATGCCTGCTCTTGACTGGCTTGCCAGCTGTATTCTTATCTGGAGTGGCACAGGAGCACAACTTTGACTATGTACTTAACCGTTAATTAAACCTGGCAGTATGAAGCCTTACTGGACAAGCAAAAGCAGGAAATGTAATTAACTATTTATAAGTCCATCAAGTACAACCACTGACCATAATATAACAAAGGCCTTGTACAACAGAATACACCTTTCATTTCCACCATCCCAGGTAAAAGGAGGCACAAAACCACTTTTAATTTACACATTTACTTGTAATACATATAATCCCATAATTCATGCCAGCTCGATCCTACTGTACCCAAGTCCGCTCATCCTATTCTCACCTTAAAAGAAATAGTCCTGTTATCAAAATCTCCGCGCTTTACATCAGTGGAGAAGCCTCCATTTTCCGTATCATCCCATCGCATGTAGGGGCTCTGTAACTTGATTGGACGAGAGGAGAGAATTACCGTAAGAAACATGTCATGTGATTAGCAGCCAGAGTGAGGCTCTATTTAAAGGGTAAAAGACACTTACCGCTTCAGGTTGGTCCTTTAAGCCTATTTCATCTCCATAGAACATGACTGGCGTTCCTGGCAACGTGAACAGTAGGAGCTGGTATGCGCGCAGTAACTTTTCTTTGACCAAAGAAGCCATGTGACCCACTTGCGGCCCACCCACCTGCAAAAGAGCAATACCACTGATTATGTATTTTCTGGTTGCGTTACCACACCTAGTGCGCAAATAAAAATCGCCTAACACGAGGATTAATACACTTGATACTATGGAAAAAAAAACAAAAAACTTCTTACCGCCCAACTGTTCCACTGCTCTGCGTCTGTATTTATGTACTGATTTATACGCTCGCCCAGAGACTCTTTACTTGCGTTTTCTTTGCTTAACAAGTATCGAGAAGAAAGAAGTCCCGAACCAGTGGTATTGAGAAGGGTGAGAACGTTGTCATCAAGATGTTCATTGGTAGAGACCAGTAAAGCCCTGACAAACAAAGGAAATATTACCAGTTAAAAAAAAATGTACAAAATATTTAGTTAAGTATATTTTTCAAAAGTTATTTAAAACAAAATCAGGACAGTAAAAGAAAATTAAAATATTTTTTTCTTTGCTGAATTCATTAGAGCGTGTCATTTTAATACTAGCGACCCTGCACTACTCTGTTTAAAGGGACGGTCTACTTGATTTGATTTTTTTATTGTTTAATAAGATAATACCTTTATTACCCATTCCCCAGCTTTGCACAACCAACATTGTTCTATTAATATACTTTATAACCTCTACGTTTGCCTGTTTCTAAGTCACTACAGGCCGCCCCTTATCTTAGTGCTTTTTATTAGCTTTTTAAATTTTGTGCAACAAACAGTGCTAGTTTATGTGTGTCATATAGATAACATTGTACTCACTCCTGTGAAGAATGATAATGGTTATACAAGAATCAGCACCAATTGGCTAAAATGCAAGTCTGTCAAAAGAACTGAAATAAGGGGCAGTCTGCAGAGGCTTAGATACAAGGTAATCACAGAGGTAAAAAGTATTAATATAACTGTTGGTTATGCACAACTGGGGAATGGGTAATAAAGGGATTATCTATTTAAAATGAACAATTTTCTTGTAGACTGTCCCTTTAACCACCGCAAAGGGATTAAACACACAGTAGAAGTGACTCACAGAGCAGTGCTGGTCCCGAGCGGAAAACCGTCGCTGATCCAATCAGCAGAGCTAGTCACATGACTGAGCCGTGTAACTAGCGCTGCTGATTGGAACAACAAGTTTCTGCTCAGGACCAGCAGTGCTCTGTGGGTTCCGAACGGTATTTCTACCGTCCCTTTTAATGACCTTTAAACTTGTACAGTCCCTTTAATTATACCTGTTCTCACATTCTGAACTGGAATTGGCAGTAATGTTTTTCCATTCCTCAAATAGCTCAGACAGCTGCAAAAAGAAAAAAAATGTAAATGCTTGAATATATATATTTTATTTATTTTTTTAAATTTGCATTTTGAGACATCAGTTCAACATTACTCACATTGTCCAGATTTTCAATCCCACCAAAATATATTCCTCCGATACACTGTTTTAGCCAGAATTCCATAGCATCCTGTAAAAATTAAACACATTAGGAAAGACACCATCATTGTGTAAAATACACCCAATACACAATACACCTAATACGCAATGCATGTAAACACTGCTTAGAGGGAACATTTTTGGTCATTCATAAAAAAAAAAATGTGTTTACTTTTAAAAAAAACAAAAACTGTTCTTTTCATTTTTATGGGGGGGAAAAAAAGCAAACTGCTATATTAGTTGCGCACCTATCAATGCTTACTGGCTGATCGCCACTGTTAACGGTAACTGAACGTTAGTAGGTACCTATAAGCCAATGCACATTAAGAAATGCAACACTGATACTGACATTAGTTTTAATAGCTTGTGCTTTTTTATTTTAGGCAAAAAAAAAATCCCTTTAAAAAGAATGTACAATTCAAATAAGAAATGGTACCTTGATTTTGTCCTGGAACGCTTTTTCGGATGTCAGAGTATTTTCAAACCAAATATTGTTACCACGGTAATTAGGGCTCAGATCTATAATGAGCTTGATACCTAAAGATGGAAGAGATGGTCTGATTATTTAAAGGGACATGAAACAATTTTTTTTCTTTCTGATCTACTTTTGTCAAATGTTTTTTTATTCTTTTGGTATCTTTTGTTGAAAAGCAGGGAAATAAGCACAAGCATGCACGTTGTCTGGATCACTATGACAGCAGTTTTGTAAGAATGTTATCCATTTGCAAGAACACTAGAAATGCAGTGATTTAAATAAAAAATAAAAAGTTTTCAGATTTACGTCTATAATAAAATTTGCTTCATTCTTTTGGAATCCTTTGTTAAAAGAGAGCAATGCTGTACTAGGTCCTAGCTGAACACATTCGGTAAGACAGTGACAAGCAGCTAGCTCACAGTAGTGCATTGTTTCTGAGACTACCTATGTATGCTTTTCAACAATGGAACAAAGCAAATTAGATAAGAAAAGTAAATTGGAAAATTGCATGCTCTTTCTGAATCATAAAAGTTTAATTTTGACTTTACTGTCCCTTTAATGCCATTGCTCCCCTGCAAATCTATGTACACAGAATTAACCCATACTAAGTATCAAGAAGCTCACTGTATAGAAGATTGTTTGTAGTGGAATAGATCTGCCCAAGGACCTAAGTGTGAGGAGGGAGGAGCAACCATTAAAAATGAAATATAAATGTTATTGTTCTAGATAAATAAAACTATTTAAATTGTTATTACTAAGGTAATTGTTATTTTTCTCCTTCTTATATCAAAACAAATCAATTATTTTTCCAGTTATATCAAACAATTACTGGGTCTTACTGACTAGTGATTTATATTGTGATTTAAATCAATTTGACTTAAATCAACCCCGACTAGTTGGCAGCACTATTTCCTGCCATATAGTGGTCCAGACATCTACCTAGGTATCTCCTCAACAAAGAATAACATGGGAACAAAGGAAATTTGATAATAGAAGCAAATGGGAAACATTTGTTAGAGTTGTATGCTCTGTTTGAATCACAAACGAAAATGTTGGGGTTTCATATCCGTTTAAGATGACACAATAAAGGGAAGGTCTGGCCAGCTGTAGAACCAACCAAGGGACTTACTCTTTTTTCTGGCTGCCTCTAGTAAATCAAGGAAGTCCTGAAAATTCCCGTAACGCTGGTCAATTTCAGTAAGGTAGGTTTGAGTGTTGTCATCTGGTTGGTTGACATGTAGCGGACCAATCACAAGACCTTTGACTTTTAGTGAGCTGAGAGACTCCAGACGTTGCTGAATACCTAAAGGACGGGAACAAAGACATTAACATGCTCAGTGTGGTGTTGGTACCATCATGGACACCATATGGATCTGGTAGGGGGAGGTAAAGATGTTTTAAAGGTGGTTAGACATGATTTGTAAGACCAACAGGACTGGAAGTTAAGAGACAATCACAGGAAATAGACGTGTCAAAGAGATGTTAAGTCTTTGTAAAGAGTCAGGGAAGAGGTGGCCCTAACCACCCTTATGAGAGAGAGAGCACAAAAGTATAAAGATGCGTCACTGAGGTGTTTATGGGTCCTACAAAATGCCACACGTTGCCAAAAGCTATCACAAGCTGCCTTGCTAGGTGCCAGAAATTACCACAAGCCACTTGTGGTTAACAATACAGTTTGTGGCAGGCTGGAGGCAGCTAGCATGTCAGGCACGGGGCAGCTCGAGTTGGCTAGCATGTCAGGCACGGGGCAGCTCGAGTTGGCTAGCATGTCAGGCACGGGGCAGCTCGAGTTGGCTAGCATGTCAGGCACGGGGCAGCTCGAGTTGGCTAGCATGTCAGGCACGGGGCAGCTCGAGTTGGCTAGCATGTCAGGCACGGGGCAGCTCGAGTTGGCTAGCATGTCAGGCACGGGGCAGCTCGAGTTGGCTAGCATGTCAGGCACGGGGCAGCTCGAGTTGGCTAGCATGTCAGGCACGGGGCAGCTCGAGTTGGCTAGCATGTCAGGCACGGGGCAGCTCGAGTTGGCTAGCATGTCAGGCACGGGGCAGCTCGAGTTGGCTAGCATGTCAGGCACGGGGCAGCTCGAGTTGGCTAGCATGTCAGGCACGGGGCAGCTCGAGTTGGCTAGCATGTCAGGCACGGGGCAGCTCGAGTTGGCTAGCATGTCAGGCACGGGGCAGCTCGAGTTGGCTAGCATGTCAGGCACGGGGCAGCTCGAGTTGGCTAGCATGTCAGGCACGGGGCAGCTCGAGTTGGCTAGCATGTCAGGCACGGGGCAGCTCGAGTTGGCTAGCATGTCAGGCACGGGGCAGCTCGAGTTGGCTAGCATGTCAGGCACGGGGCAGCTCGAGTTGGCTAGCATGTCAGGCACGGGGCAGCTCGAGTTGGCTAGCATGTCAGGCACGGGGCAGCTCGAGTTGGCTAGCATGTCAGGCACGGGGCAGCTCGAGTTGGCTAGCATGTCAGGCACGGGGCAGCTCGAGTTGGCTAGCATGTCAGGCACGGGGCAGCTCGAGTTGGCTAGCATGTCAGGCACGGGGCAGCTCGAGTTGGCTAGCATGTCAGGCACGGGGCAGCTCGAGTTGGCTAGCATGTCAGGCACGGGGCAGCTCGAGTTGGCTAGCATGTCAGGCACGGGGCAGCTCGAGTTGGCTAGCATGTCAGGCACGGGGCAGCTCGAGTTGGCTAGCATGTCAGGCACGGGGCAGCTCGAGTTGGCTAGCATGTCAGGCACGGGGCAGCTCGAGTTGGCTAGCATGTCAGGCACGGGGCAGCTCGAGTTGGCTAGCATGTCAGGCACGGGGCAGCTCGAGTTGGCTAGCATGTCAGGCACGGGGCAGCTCGAGTTGGCTAGCATGTCAGGCACGGGGCAGCTCGAGTTGGCTAGCATGTCAGGCACGGGGCAGCTCGAGTTGGCTAGCATGTCAGGCACGGGGCAGCTCGAGTTGGCTAGCATGTCAGGCACGGGGCAGCTCGAGTTGGCTAGCATGTCAGGCACGGGGCAGCTCGAGTTGGCTAGCATGTCAGGCACGGGGAGGCTCGAGTTGGCTAGCATGTCAGGCACGGGGCAGCTCGAGTTGGCTAGCATGTCAGGCACGGGGCAGCTCGAGTTGGCTAGCATGTCAGGCACGGGGCAGCTCGAGGAGGCTAGCATGTCAGGCACGGGGCAGCTTGAGGCGGCTAGCATGTCAGGCACGGGGCAGCTTGAGGAGGCTAGCATGTCAGGCACGGGGCAGCCTGAGGCGGCTAGCATGTCAGGCACGGGGCAGCTTGAGGAGGCTAGCATGTCAGGCACAGGGCAGCTTGAGTTTGCTAGCATAGTGTACAGAAGCTTGAGACGGTAGCTAACATAGGACACTGCAGAATCTGTTGGCGCTCTACAAATAAATGATGATGATGATAATAACATAGCGTATGGAAGCTTGAGGCAGCTAGCATGGCATATGAGTGCTTGCAGGGGCTAGCATTGCCCAGCTGGAGGCTACTAACATGGCATATGAGTGCTTGCGGTGGCTAGCATGGCCCAGCTGGAGGCTACTAACATGGCATATGAGTGCTTGAAGCGGCTAGCATGGCCCAGTTGGAGGCTACTAACATGGCATATGAGTGCTTGAAGCGGCTAGCATGGCCCAGTTGGAGGCTACTAACATAGCGTATGGAAGCTTTAGGCAGATAGCATAGCAGGTTGTAGGAGCCATTCTTCTAATTTTTGTCAATCATAGAAATATCACAAACCCCTAAACAAAAGTCACAGGACAATGCCTGAAGTCCACAAAGTATACCTATGTAAAACAATTAGTGGCAGATGTCCCCCTATGCTGCAGGTTCACTTCTTGCCAATTCTCCTAAGATAACTATATAGGGTTTTACAATTAACTCACACATGACATCCCACCTCCCATCACCCACTGCTCTGTGCAATTCCTGCCATCTGTTCTAGCATGTCAGGCACGGGGCAGCTCGAGGAGGCTAGCATGTCAGGCACGGGGCAGCTCGAGGAGGCTAGCATGTCAGGCACGGGGCAGCTCGAGTTGGCTAGCATGTCAGGCACGGGGCAGCTCGAGTTGGCTAGCATGTCAGGCACGGGGCAGCTCGAGTTGGCTAGCATGTCAGGCACGGGGCAGCTCGAGTTGGCTAGCATGTCAGGCACGGGGCAGCTCGAGTTGGCTAGCATGTCAGGCACGGGGCAGCTCGAGGAGGCTAGCATGTCAGGCACGGGGCAGCTCGAGGAGGCTAGCATGTCAGGCACGGGGCAGCTCGAGTTGGCTAGCATGTCAGGCACGGGGCAGCTCGAGTTGGCTAGCATGTCAGGCACGGGGCAGCTTGAGTTGGCTAGCATGTCAGGCACGGGGCAGCTCGAGGAGGCTAGCATGTCTGGCACGGGGCAGCTCGAGGAGGCTAGCATGTCAGGCACGGGGCAGCTCGAGGAGGCTAGCATGTCAGGCACGGGGCAGCTCGAGGAGGCTAGCATGTCAGGCACGGGGCAGCTCGAGGAGGCTAGCATGTCAGGCACGGGGCAGCTCGAGGAGGCTAGCATGTCAGGCACGGGGCAGCTTGAGGAGGCTAGCATGTCAGGCACGGGGCAGCTTGAGGAGGCTAGCATGTCAGGCACGGGGCAGCCTGAGGCGGCTAGCATGTCAGGCACGGGGCAGCCTGAGGCAGCTAGCATGTCAGGCACGGGGCAGCTTGAGGAGGCTAGCATGTCAGGCACGGGGCAGCCTGAGGCGGCTAGCATGTCAGGCACGGGGCAGCCTGAGGCGGCTAGCATGTCAGGCACGGGGCAGCTTGAGGAGGCTAGCATGTCAGGCACGGGGCAGCCTGAGGCGGCTAGCATGTTAGGCACGGGGCAGCTTGAGGAGGCTAGCATGTCAGGCACGGGGCAGCTTGAGTTCGCTAGCATAGTGTACAGAAGCTTGAGACGGTAGCTAACATAGGACACTGCAGAATCTGTTGGCGCTCTACAAATAAATGATGATAATAACATAGCGTATGGAAGCTTGAGGCAGCTAGCATGGCATATGAGTGCTTGCAGGGGCTAGCATTGCCCAGCTGGAGGCTACTAACATGGCATATGAGTGCTTGCAGTGGCTAGCATGGCCCAGCTGGAGGCTACTAACATGGCATATGAGTGCTTGAAGCGGCTAGCATGGCCCATTTGGAGGCTACTAACATAGCGTATGGAAGCTTTAGGCAGATAGCATAGCAGGTTGTAGGAGCCATTCTTCTAATTTTTGTCAATCATAGAAATATCACAAACCCCTAAACAAAAGTCACAGGACAATGCCTGAAGTCCACAAAGTATACCTATGTAAAACAATTAGTGGCAGATGTCCCCCTATGCTGCAGGTTCACTTCTTGCCAATTCTCCTAAGATAACTATATAGGGTTTTACAATTTACTCACACATGACATCCCACCTCCCATCACCCACTGCTCTGTGCAATTCCTGCCATCTGTTCCCTGGCTCTGCATACGGTACATAATGTAACAGGAAAGGACTCTTGTTATCCAAATATGCACTGTGCTCTTGTGTAAAACACAGGAAATAGCTAGCGATTTAAATGCAAAAGAGAATCTAGTAACAAATAAAATATTCTAATTGGTTACAGCACCTCAAATCTAGTGTGTTAACCTACAAAAAGGTGCTATTCACATAACTAAAGACCTGCACAGGCGCTGCAGGACAAAGCAGGTGCGCTAAGTTACAGCATATGCATATACCAACCAATCACTGGCTGTGTCCTGCTTGCATAATGCAGTACTTTACCTATGTATTTAATCCCTTTGAGGGGGTTAGTCACAGTTTGCAAGGAGCATTAGAGCTGAAATTTATTGTATTAAATTACAACATTTCATTTTTCCACTAGAAGATCCCTTTGACATCTGGGTTTATATTTGTAGTTTTTTTTCATTCTTAATTCATGTTCATTGATTCACAAAATGATATTTGAATAATCTTGTGTGTAAATGTGCACACGTGCGTCATCACCATAGAGGGCAGTGCAGAGTAGAATACAGGCAATGTCAGTGTGTTCGCTTACTGAACAAAAGCAGCTGATGCAAGAGATTTCCTGGCTGGATTAGACTGGTTTGGCTTCCCGCATGTGATGCCGGGTGTGTCTGACGCAAGACTGTACTGCTGTGTCACATGCATCAGCAGATCAGCAAGCCCCATGTTAAAGAGACAGTGTACTCCAGATTAAATGTGTTCACAATTATACATTTTCCTACTGGAGTATATTAAATGTTTACAAATAGCTTGTTCACTTATTTTTTCATTTGAAATAGCCAATTTTTGTATCCCCACTGAGACTGAACACGTCTGAACTTAACTTCTGGTAACAACCCCCCCCCAAAAAACAAAACAAAAAAACAACACAAAACTGCTCCAAATGGGGGGCTGAGAGAGGTACTAAAATGTTAATTTTCCATTGGCCTGTGAGTAAACCATAATAAAGAATATAATGAGAACTTTATGTAAATTAGAAATATAAGATGAGGGTGCCCTCTCCCTACAAGATCAGCCCATTGTATTGGATTGTGGTTTCAGTTAGCAGAGAGCTATTTTGTAAACAAAAATAAACCTAAAGGAACGATTCCCATGCATTTAAAACTGTAGCTGGTATAACAAGTAATTGGAACAAATTAAAAAAAAAAAACACTGTCCCTTTAAGAGTGAGGAGCACACAGGTGTCCTCCAAAGTGAAATACAAACCTATATGGATTGCGAATATAAAAAACGTAAACCATCATGTTGAATGCTCCTTGATCTCACCTTTGATATCTCCGATGCCATCTCCATTGGAATCTTGGAAGGTCTCAGGATTACCAAGTTGGTAGAGGGGTCCCTTGTGCCACCACTCCAGCACAGGTAAAGGTTGGCATCGTGGGGCTTGGACAATAATGACCACGGCTCCAGCCAGCATGCCAGCCCAACCCAACCAGAAGAGGATCAGCAGTACCCACCGGACTTTCACCCACCCAGGTGTGCCAGCTACACGGAGCAGCTCCTCTTTGGATAGGCCGGTGAACTTTTGAGCCCGTGTGTCTCCAACTGCGTCATCATCTTCCAATTTCACCTTGACCACACCGTTCTTCTCTCCCCCACTACCAACAAGGGCATCTTCTACCCCAGCAGCCATAGGAACCTTTTCCTGGTCAAACTCATTAAGTTCAACATCTTTCATCTCTAAAGCAGTGTCTTGTGTCATTTCTGGAGATGGAGAAATGAGAATTAACCTGAAATGTTGATGAGAAAAAAAGCAACGTCAAATAGATAAAGAAAAGAGGGAAAGAATTGAAGAGGGAACAGGAAGGAAAATTATAGAATAAATAGAATTAGAAAGGGCACAAGGAATGAACATGGGAAAACGGCACGGAATAGGTGGATAAATAGCAGAGAAAAGAAAGAATGATTTTTTATATATATATATATATATATATACACACAAATATATATATATATATATATATATATATATATACACACACATATATATATACACACACACAAATATATATATATATACACACACACATACACACACATATATATACATATATATACACATATATATATACATATACATATATATACACACACAGGTATATATACTTTTTCGTATTACTGACTTCTAGTAGATGCTTTAGCAAGTTTTTATGTAAAAGCTATACAGTCATAACACAGCTATATAAAATTTAAATATTGTCTATTTTTCTCTCCTAAATAAATAAGCCCATCTGTCTCACAGTACAGCGGCTACTTAGAAATACTGTCTGAGCCCAGATTGGTGTTACATAGTCTGTATATAGAATACACTCTGAATGAAGCTGCTCTACAGACCTCACACTATAGCAGTCTTACACAGAGCTATTTTTTATAACCTGTCTCGTTGTACACTAGTATATGCCTGTATAAACAACCTGTCTCGTTGTACACTAGTATATGCCTGTATAAACAACCTGTCTCGTTGTACACTAGTATATGCCTGTATAAACAACCTGTCTCGTTGTACACTAGTATATGCCTGCATAAACAACCTGTCTCATTGTACACTAGTATATGCCTGTATAAACAACCTGTCTCGTTGTACACTAGTATATGCCTGTGTAAACAACCTGTCTCGTTGTACACTAGTATATGCCTGTGTAAACAACCTGTCTCGTTGTACACTAGTATATGCCTGTGTAAACAACCTGTCTCGTTGTACACTAGTATATGCCTGTGTAAACAACCTGTCTCGTTGTACACTAGTATATGCCTGTGTAAACAACCTGTCTCGTTGTACACTAGTATATGCCTGTGTAAACAACCTGTCTCGTTGTACACTAGTATATGCCTGTGTAAACAACCTGTCTCGTTGTACACTAGTATATGCCTGTGTAAACAACCTGTCTCGTTGTACACTAGTATATGCCTGTGTAAACAACCTGTCTCGTTGTACACTAGTATATGCCTGTGTAAACAACCTGTCTCGTTGTACACTAGTATATGCCTGTGTAAACAACCTGTCTCGTTGTACACTAGTATATGCCTGTATAAACAACCTGTCTCGTTGTACACTAGTATATGCCTGTATAAACAACCTGTCTCGTTGTACACTAGTATATGCCTGTATAAACAACCTGTCTCGTTGTACACAAGTATATGCCTGTATAAACAACCTGTCTCGTTGTACACTAGTATATGCCTGTATAAACAACCTGTCTCGTTGTACACAAGTATATGCCTGTATAAACAACCTGTCTCGTTGTACACTAGTATATGCCTGTATAAACAACCTGTCTCGTTGTACACTAGTATATGCCTGTATAAACAACCCGTCTCATTGTACACTAGTATATCCCTGTATAAACAACCCGTCTCATTGTACACTAGTATATCCCTGTATAAACAACCTGTCTCATTGTACTCTAGTATATGCCTGTCTATACAAGCTGTCTCATTGTACACTAGACTAGGATATCCCTGTCTATACAAGCTGTCTCATTGTACACGAAGATATCCCTGTCTATACAAGCTGTCTCATTGTACACTAAGATATCCCTGTCTATACAAGCTGTCTCATTGTACACTAAGATATCCCTGTCTATACAAGCTGTCTCATTGTACGCCAAGATATCCCTATCTATACAAGCTGTCTTATTGTACACTAAGATATCCCTGTCTATACAAGCTGTCTCATTGTACGCCAAGATATCCCTGTCTATATAACCTGTCACACTGTATACTAAGATATCCCTCTCTATATAACCTGTCTCACTGTATACTAAGATATCCCTCTCTATATAACCTGTCACACTGTATACTAAGATATCCCTCTCTATATAACCTGCCTCACTGTATACTAAGATATCCCTCTCTATATAACCTGTCTCACTGTATACTAAGATATCCCTCTCTATATAACCTGTCTCACTGTATACTAAGATATCCCTCTCTATATAACCTGTCTCACTGTATACTAAGATATCCCTCTCTATATAACCTGTCTCACTGTATACTAAGATATCCCTCTCTATATAACCTGTCTCACTGTATACCAAGATATCCCTCTCTATATAACCTGTCTCACTGTATACTAAGATATCCCTCTCTATACTAAGATATCCCTCTCTATATAACCTGTCACACTGTATACTAAGATATCCCTGTCCATACAAGCTGTCTCACTGTACACTAGGATATCCCTGTCCATACAAGCTGTCTCACTGTACACTAGGATATCCCTGTCTATACAAGCTGTCTCATTGTACACCAAGATATCCCTGTCTATTACTTGTCACACGAGTATATCCCTATCTATATAACTTGTCACACTAGTATATCCCTATCTATATAACTTGTCACACTAGTATATCCCTGTCTATATAACTTGTCACACTAGTATATCCCTGTCTATATAACTTGTCACACTAGTATATCCCTGTCTATATAACTTGTCACACTAGTATATCCCTGTCTATATAACTTGTCACACTAGTATATCCCTGTCTATATAACTTGTCACACTAGTATATCCCTGTCTATATAACTTGTCACACTAGTATATCCCTGTCTATATAACTTGTCACACTGTACACTAAGATATCCCTCTCTATATAACCTGTCACACTGTATACTAAGATATCCCTCTCTATATAACCTGTCACACTGTATACTAAGATATCCCTCTCTATATAACCTGTCTCACTGTATACTAAGATATCCCTGTCTATATAACCTGTCTCACTGTATACTAAGATATCCCTGTCTATATAACCTGTCTCACTGTATACTAAGATATCCCTCTCTATATAACCTGTCACACTGTATACTAAGATATCCCTCTCTATATAACCTGTCACACTGTATACTAAGATATCCCTCTCTATATAACCTGTCTCACTGTATACTAAGATATCCCTCTCTATATAACCTGTCTCACTGTATACTAAGATATCCCTCTCTATATAACCTGTCACACTGTATACTAAGATATCCCTCTCTATATAACCTGTCTCACTGTATACCAAGATATCCCTCTCTATATAACCTGTCTCACTGTATACTAAGATATCCCTGTCTATATAACCTGTCTCACTGTATACTAAGATAACCCTATATAACCTGTCACATTGTACACTAGTATATCCCTAATCCCTCTCTATATAACCTGTCTCACTGTATACTAAGATATCCCTGTCTATATAACCTGTCACACTAGTATATCCCTCTCTATATAACCTGTCACACTGTATACTAAGATATCCCTGTCTATACAAGCAGTATTTAAGTAAACAGAGCCCTGGTGCTGTTATTTTTTACATTCTGTCTATAACAAAGCAGCTGTCTCACCGGTTCCTGGTCAGTTCCCTTCTCACTACCGGCTGTCAGCGAGTTATTAAACAGCGAGCAGACAGCGGCTACCTCTATATATAGACACTGATCCCTCCCCGCCCAGTCAGTGACGTCACAGTTAAGGAGGAAATGTCTGTTCAGTCCGTACCATAAAAAACAAACAAATTTATAGACAGTGTCCACTGAGTGACTAGAACTACTTGTAATATAGACAATTGTATATGATTATATTATTCTTTATTATACCGGGAGCAAATGGCTAGGTGCATATGTAACAGCACTCACATAGAGACACTGGCTCCTCCGCTTTGCTACTTAGAGATGATTTAAGGAGGAAATGGTAATTAGACCAGACATTTGGAACAAAAGACCCTGATAAATAGGCCCGGACTCCTCCTACACACAGTGACAGCACCGGAGCCATTGTAGGAGGAAATGTTACTATAGCCCATTGCATATAAATATATTATTAGAACAAACGTCCATAAATAATACAACCGCTTTATAGCACTATATAAGAACATATGAAATCAATGGTTATAGAGAGAGGAGAGCAGTAAAATACGGTAGGATGTAGTTATGTGAGTGTAACTCTATAAGAAGGGGAGGGGGATGTACTAAAAGGAATGACAAGGGTGAATGACAAAATGGAATGCCCATAGACTTTAATGGGATGTAAAATTAAAAGTGGTAAAGCAACAAAACTATGATACATTACATATGATACATATCAAGTAGATATTTACCAGATATGTTCCCCAGGTACAGTAGCATATTCTATAAGTGAGATTAAGTGATATTATAGCTGTTTTCTATGGAATGACAAGGGTGAATGACAAAATGGTATGCTGTAGACTATAATAGGATTACATTTAGTGCTATAGAAACACAAATATACATATCAAGTAGCTATTTACCAGATATGTTCCCCAGGTACAGTAGCATATTCTATAAGTGAGATTATAGCAGCTTTCTATGGAATGACAAGGGTGAATGACAAAATGGTATGCTGTAGACTATAATAGGATTACATTTAGTGCTATAGAAACACAAATATGAGACATATCAAGTAGCTATTTACCAGATATGTTCCCCAGGTACAGTAGCATATTCTATAAGTGAGATTATAGCAGCTTTCTATGGAATGACAAGGGTGAATGACAAAATGGAATGCCCATCGACTATAATAGGATTACATTTAGTGCTATAGAAACACAAATATGAGACATATCAAGTAGATATTTACCAGATATGTTCCCCAGGTACAGTAGCATATTCTATAAGTGAGATTATGTCAGATTATAGCTGCTTTCTATGGAATGACAAGGGTGAATGACAAAATGGTATGCTGTAGACTATAATAGGATTACATTTAGTGCTATAGAAACACAAATATGAGACATATCAAGTAGATATTTACCAGATATGTTCCCCAGGTACAGTAGCATATTCTATAAGTGAGATTATGTCAGATTATAGCTGCTTTCTATGGAATGACAAGGGTGAATGACAAAATGGAATGCCCATAGACTATAATAGGATTACATTTAGTCCTATATATATTTGAATTTTTGGCCATTTTTTGACTGTCTTTCACAGTATATCACCTTTTATTGCACGTGTATACGTTTGTTACTGGTATCCTAACCGGATATCTATTTAGACAATTGCACTATTTTTTAGTCAGCGCATCGGGCCAGCTGTATAGTCACAGCCCGGCCCGACCGCGCCATAGCACTAAGTGCAGCTCGCTCCTGTCACAGGAGCGAGCTGCACTTAGTGCTATGGCGCGGTCGGGCCGGGCTGTGACTATACAGCTGGCCCGATGCGCTGACTAAATATTACAGACCCGCTCAGCAGAGAGCAGAGAACGGGTCTGTAAAAGCGCCATAATTTTTACATATTAAAAGGGAAAAAAGCCGTTTTGAACTATAGCACTTAAATAATGTTATATAATTCTGCACTATGTGCAGAATTATATAACATTATTTTTAAGGTTTTCTGTCCCTTTAATATATATATAATCCTGAGTCACTCTTTTTTTAAGAACATGTTTATATAAGTTTTTAATATAAACAAATTGTTTTAAGTATTTTTGAAACTACCAGTTTCTAAACTTTATTGCCTATATAGCAAGACCACTGTGTTATATTATATTATATGTCTATGAGTAAGGCTTACAGAGCCGAAACGCGTAAGACACTTTTTGTCTGGGAGCTGTCATGCTCTGATATGATGACTTTTTAACTTGTTTCCAATAAAGCACAAAACTTTCTTCATTTAAAGTGCCTTGAGTCCTGCCTGGTCTATTGCTTGGATTGGATATTATATTATATATATTATTAGATAAACCATTGAAAATATCACCCTCCTTTTCAGTCAGCTTTGTCCCGGAATTATCCTGTTTATATACACTTTAGCCAACCTTGGCGCTCCTATTCCCTTTTTCGTTACTTTGAATCCAAGATCCAGTTAGGGGGTCTTATATAGTGTAGCCTGTATATATATATATATATATATATATATATATATATATATATATATATATATATATATATATATATATAAATCTAGGCGCAGTTTACTTACATCATAACTATTGATAGTTTGTATTTTGTCTGTCAGATAGCCTTTTACATGTTCTAATGTTTTCAATCATAAGCGTTTTATTTGCTTTGCAATGTTTTTATATTACTGAATTTTTTACATTGTACCCCTTTTACAGTGTTACTTAATACATTGTCCAATAGCTAGGTATATGCCTTTTTAGCACTTTATGTATTATATCACATATCGCTATGACAGCTGCTTGGGAGGATTTCATTGGCGTTCAGTAGCCAATCATTAAGTGACACATAGTCAGCCAATCAGACGCTGCAACGTACCTGACCTTTGACAGCCCGCTGAATTCAAAAGGTTCTAAGCGGTTTGTTGATACATCGCCTCTTGACAAAGTCCGGTCGGATCCCGATGAAACGCGTTGAGGAGCTATATCGTACTAACATGAGCTCCAGACACAGGCTATTACAACTTTGAGTAGCCCCGCACCTCCAAGTCTTCACTGCGTTCCGGTTGCGCTTAGACTGTAGGAAGGACCGAGTGTCACAAATCAACACTCATCTGGCCTGCAACAGAGTTTCTGTGGTGATATGCACTATATGCTTTGTTGTTTTTAATTCCTGTACGTATATTTTTTACTTGCGCTTTACAATTTGTATTAAATACTTTTACTCTTAGAGTGGTTTGCGCTCTCTGTTTTTGTTTTACAAGTTCCATTTGGGAGCAGGATCACAGTCCTCTCAGTATAATAAGAACAGCATCCATTGACAGCATTTTCTGAGGCCACCGCTTGGAATTGTCCACACCGCTTTCCAGGGACATATATACTTTTTCCTCTGCTTCCATCATATGCAGGAACTTACATACAAACAGGGGTGATATACACTTTTCTGATCTGGTTATAAGTATACAGGTCACTTTGAAGTTTTACCCTATGTTCTCTGTATTATATAGTGTACGTACAACTATATACCACTTACTTTCTATGGTATTTTAATATGTTGGTTCTATATCTGTTGTGAAATACTTTATGTGATAACTAGAAAGTGCAGTTTATATATACTTGTTCCATGTAATCCCATTATAGTCTATGGGCATTCCATTATGTCATTCACCCTTGCCATTCCATAGAAAGCAGCTATAATCTGATGTAATCTCACTTTCAGAATATGCTACTGTACCTGGGGAACAATCTGGTAAATATCTAGTTGATATGTCTCATAGTTTAGTTTCTATAGCACTTTTATATGTATCCCCATTATAGTCTATAGGTATTCCATTATGTTATTCACCCTTGTCATTCCATAGTAAACAGCTATAATCTGACGTAATCTCACTTTCAGAATATGCTACTGTACCTGGGGAACATATCTGGTTAATATCTAGTTGATATGTCTGATATTTTTGTTGCTATTGCACTTTTAAATATAATCCCATTATAGTCTATGGGCATTCTATTTTGTCATTCACCCTTGTCATTCCATAGAAAGCAGCTATAATCTCACTTATAGAATATGCTACTGTACCTGGGGAACATATCTAGTAAATATCTACTTGATATGTCTCATATTTGTGTTGCTATAGCACTAAATGTAATCCTATTATAGTCTATGGGCATTACATTTTGTCATTCACCCTTGTCATTCCTTTTAGTACATCCCCCCTCAGATATTCTTATATGGGGGTACTTCCTTATTATAACCCCCAATTACACACATTTATATTCCAGTTACAAGAGGCTATTATAGTAAAAGCAACAACTTGTATTGAGGGATAGTGAAGTCAAAATTAAACTGTCATGATTCAGATGGAGCACACAATTTTAATTAACTTTCCAATTTACTTCTATTATTTAATTTGCTTTGTTCTCTGGGTATCCTTTGTTGGAAACACACTGCTGATTGGTGGCTGTATATATATACCTGTTCTCATTGGCTTACCTGGTGTGTTCAGCTAGCTCCCAGTAGTGCATTTTGTTCCTTCAACAAAGGATACCAATAGAATGAAGCAAATTTAATAATAGAAGTAAATTATAAAGTTGTTTAAAACTGTAAATCAGGTAAGAAAATGTTAGGGTTTCATGTCCCCCAACCTGGGCTAATCATTGAGAGCTTATCTTAGAGGTATTGACAGCTACAGCATATGCAAATACTTTTCCTAATATCACAGCTATTCCAGCTTTCATAACAGTATTACGCTAGGGAATTTTCTCATATCTTTTATTTGAAGCAAAACTTTGACTTCTACTAATTCTTAATTATTAATTTAATTATAATTAAAAAGAAAACTTTTATGCACTAACTTGCCTTAGATATTTCTACCAGAAGCATAAATTATATTATAAGGACATAAGTCTGTCTACAAGAATCAGAACTGAAGTATGAAGAAAGAAGTTGGCGCCACCGAAGATTAATCAGGAAAATGCAGAGCAAATAGGAAAATTATCCAAAGTACCTAGACGAGGAAATGCAAATTATCTCCATTAAACAAGTTTGTTCTGATCAACCTTATTAAAACTGACGAAGTATAATTACGCAACATGAGAGGAAATGTAGTTACAATTACATGCAGATTACTGATGAATTCCTAACTATTTACATCAATACATCACCAGTATGTAGCTGGGGGGTTTATTTAATATTATAGGCTACATGTCAGGGTCTGCCCAAATGTAGCTCTGAAAATGCCTCACTTTCCCAGATCTCTGACTGAACACAGAAGAGTTAATAAGAAGTTATTTCTGGGAGGGGGGGGGAGATAAAATGCTCAGAACATATCAGTGTAAACATGCAGCAGGAGACAGTTGCTTGTTGTACACACATAAGAGCTGCAGATTTTATCACACAGTGGCTCATTGGTATCAAAATAGTGATTAGAGTAGGTGCCTCTGCTTATCTAGAAGGAGCAAAATTCCAGCAGTGGCTTTCACCCCCCCTCCCCCACACACTCTGTACACCGATGGTACCTATATTTAGAGACACAATGACCTGTTTACACCATGGTACCTATATTTAGAGACACAATGACCTGTTTACACCATGGTACCTACATTTAGAGGCACAATGACCTGTTTACACCATGGTACCTACATTTAGAGACACAATGACCTGTTTACACCGTGGTACCTACATTTAGAGACACAATGATCAGTTTACGTCATGGTACCTACATTTAGAGACACAATGACCTGTTTACACCATGGTACCTACATTTAGAGACACAATGACCTGTTTACACCATGGTACCTACATTTAGAGGCATAATGACTTGTTTACACCATCCATGGTACCTACATTTAGAATCACGATGGCCTGTTTACACCATGGTACCTACATTTATAGACACAATGACCTGTTTACACCATGGTACCTACATTTAGAGGCACAATAACCTGTTTACACCATGGTACCTACATTTAGAGGCACAATGACCTGTTTACACCATTGTACCTACATTTAGAGGCACAATGACCTGTTTACACCATGGTACCTACATTTATAGACACAATGACCTGTTTACACCATGGTACCTACATTAAGAGGCACAATGACCTGTTTACACCATGGTACCTACATTTAGAGACAAAATAACCTGTTTACACCGTGGTACCTACATTTAGAGACACAATGATCAGTTTACGTCATGGTACCTACATTTAGAGACACAATGACCTGTTTACACCATGGTACCTACATTTAGAGACACAATGACCTGTTTACACCATGGTACCTACATTTAGAGACACAATGACCTGTTTACACCATGGTACCTACATTTAGAGGCACAATGACCTGTTTACACTATGGTACCTACATTTAGAGACACAATGACCTGTTTACACCATGGTACCTACATTTAGAGGCACAATGACCTGTTTACACCATGGTAACTACATTTAAAGGCACAATGACCTGTTTACACCATGGTACCTACATTTAGAGGCACATTGACCTGTTTACACCATTGTACCTACATTTAGAGGCACAATGACCTGTTTACACCATGGTACCTACATTTATAGACACAATGACCTGTTTACACCATGGTACCTACATTAAGAGGCACAATGACCTGTTTACACCATGGTACCTACATTTAGAGACACAATAACCTGTTTACACCGTGGTACCTACATTTAGAGACACAATGATCAGTTTACGTCATGGTACCTACATTTAGAGACACAATGACCTGTTTACACCATGGTACCTACATTTAGAGACACAATGATCAGTTTACGTCATGGTACCTACATTTAGAGACACAATGACCTGTTTACACCATGGTACCTACATTTAGAGACACAATGACCTGTTTATACCATGGTACCTACATTTAGAGGCATAATGACTTGTTTACACCATCCATGGTACCTACATTTAGAGGCACGATGGCCTGTTTACACCATGGTACCTACATTTATAGACACAATGACCTGTTTACACCATGGTACCTACATTTAGAGGCACAATAACCTGTTTACACCATGGTACCTACATTTAGAGGCACAATGACCTGTTTACACCATTGTACCTACATTTAGAGGCACAATGACCTGTTTACACCATGGTACCTACATTTATAGACACAATGACCTGTTTACACCATGGTACCTACATTAAGAGGCACAATGACCTGTTTACACCATGGTACCTACATTTAGAGACACAATAACCTGTTTACACCGTGGTACCTACATTTAGAGACACAATGATCAGTTTACGTCATGGTACCTACATTTAGAGACACAATGACCTGTTTACACCATGGTACCTACATTTAGAGACACAATGACCTGTTTACACCATGGTACCTACATTTAGAGGCATAATGACTTGTTTACACCATCCATGGTACCTACATTTAGAGGCACGACGGCCTGTTTACACCATGGTACCTACATTTAGAGGCACAATGACCTGTTTACACCATGGTACCTACATTTAGAGGCACAATGACCTGTTTACACCATTGTACCTACATTTAGAGGCACAATGACCTGTTTACACCATGGTACCTACATTTATAGACACAATGACCTGTTTACACCATGGTACCTACATTTAGAGGCACAATGACCTGTTTACACCATGGTACCTACATTTAGAGACACAATGACCTGTTTACACCATGGTACCTACATTTAGAGACACAATGACCTGTTTACACAATAGTACCTACATTTAGAGGCACAATGACCTGTTTACACCATGGTACCTACATTTAGAGACACAATGACCTGTTTACACAATGGTACCTACATTTAGAGGCACGATGACCTGTTTACACCATGGTACCTACATTTAGAGACACAATGACCTGTTTACACCATGGTACCTAAATTTTAGAGGCACATTGACTTATTTACACCATGGTACCTACATTTAGAAAATGAGAAAAAGGGACAGATGCAACAAAGCAAACTTCCCATAGGGGGCATTTCCTCACCTATACTCCAACAAGAAAATATATAAAGCACAAAAAGTCCTTAGTATCCAAAAATAAGGCACCACAATGGCCTAGTACCACCAAACCAGGAGATAAGCAATGTAATACAGATGGGTACTAACAAGAAAAATGCACCCAATGGTGATAGTGGTGCAGACTGGAACTTCGCAGTGGTCCAGCTCACTTTGTATGGACAAGCTGGGAACCCAAGTAGGAGGATTTCAATAGGTTTGCCACTGGTGCCTGGATAGGGATGTAAAACAAAGCTACCATAGCCTAGTACAGTCTCCTCAGGCAGGGAAGTAAGAGATAGTAACACTTACAGGATTAAAAGCACCTTCAAGTGCAGTATAGGCGAACTGGAACTTCTCAGCCGCCCAGTAGACTGGACTTCCTTGACAGCTGGATACACTCCAAGTTCCTAGAAGTGGGATGATAAAACTCCAAACAGCAGCAAGTGTATAAAACCCCCCAGATCTATATTTAAAAGTGACGCGTTTCTCAGCCTCTCAAGGGCTGTTTCCTCAGGCAATTCCATTTTTTTCTTCTTGAGACCTACATTTAGAGACACAATGACCTGTTTACACCATGGTACCTACATTTAGAGACACAATGACCTGTTTACACTATGGTACCTACATTTAGAGACACAATGACCTGTTTACACCATGGCACCTACATTTAGAGACACAATGACCTGTTTATACTATGGTACCTACATTTAGAGACACAATGACCTGTTTACACCATGGTACCTACATTTAGAGGCACAATGACCTGTTTACACCATGGTACCTACATTTAGAGACACAATGATCAGTTTACACCATGGTACCTACATTAAGAGGCACAATGACCTGTTTACACCATGGTACCTACATTTAGAGACACAATGACCTGTTTACACCGTGGTACCTACATTTAGAGACACAATGATCAGTTTACGTCATGGTACCTACATTTAGAGACACAATGACCTGTTTACACAATGGTACCTACATTTAGAGGCACAATGACCTGTTTACACCATGGTACCTACATTTAGAGACACAATGACCTGTTTACACCATGGTACCTAAATTTTAGAGGCACATTGACTTATTTACACCATGGTACCTACATTTAGAAAATGAGAAAAAGGGACATATGCAACAAAGCAAACTTCCCATAGGGGGCATTTCCTCACCTATACTCCAACAATAAAATATATACCATAAACTAGATATACAAAAAAAAAAAAACTACCAAAACAAGAAAATATATAAAGCACAAAAAGTCCTTAGTATCCAAAAATAAGGCACCACAATGGCCTAGTACCACCAAACCAGGAGATAAGCAATGTAATACAGATGGGTACTAACAAGAAAAATGCATCCAATGGTGATAGTGGTGCAGACTGGAACTTCGCAGTGGTCCAGCTCACTTTGTATGGACAAGCTGGGAACCCAAGTAGGAGGATTTCAATAGGTTTGCCACTGGTGCCTGGATAGGGATGTAAAACAAAGCTACCATAGCCTAGTACAGTCTCATCAGGCAGGGAAGTAAGAGATAGTAACACTTACAGGATTAAAAGCACCTTCAAGTGCAGTATAGGCGAACTGGAACTTCTCAGCCGCCCAGTAGACTGGACTTCCTTGACAGCTGGATACACTCCAAGTTCCTAGAAGTGGGATGATAAAACTCCAAAAAGCAGCAAGTGTATAAAACCCCCCAGATCTATATTTAAAAGTGACGCGTTTCTCAGCCTCTCAAGGGCTGTTTCCTCAGGCTATTCCATTTTTTTCTTCTTGAGACCTACATTTAGAGACACAATGACCTGTTTACACCATGGTACCTACATTTAAGGGCACAATGACCTGTTTACACCACGATACCTACATTTAGAGACACAATAACCTGTTTACACTATGGTACCTACATTTAGAGACACAAGGACCTGTTTACACCATGGCACCTACATTTAGAGACACAATGACCTGTTTACACTATGGTACCTATATTTAGAGACACAATGACCTGTTTACACCATGGTACCTAGATTTAGAGGCACAATGACCTGTTTACACTATGGTACCTACATTTAGAGACACAATGACCTGTTTACACCATGGTACCTACATTTAGAGGCACAATGACCTGTTTACACCATGGTACCTACATTTAAAGGCACAATGACCTGTTTACACCATGGTACCTACATTTAGAGGCACATTGACCTGTTTACACTATGGTACCTACATTTAGAGACACAATTACCTGTTTACACTATGGTACCTACATTTACAGACACAATGACCTGTTTACACCATGGTACCTACATTTAGAGGCACAGTGACCTGTTTACACTATGGTACCTACATTTAGAGACACAATGACCTGTTTACACTATGGTACCTACATTTAGAGACACAATGACCTGTTTACACCATGGTACCTACATTTAGAGACACAATCACCTGTTTACACCATGGTACCTACATTTAGAGGCATAATGACTTGTTTACACCATCCATGGTACCTACATTTAGAGGCACGATGGCCTGTTTACACCATGGTACCTACATTTAGAGGCACAATGACCTGTTTACACCATGGTACCTACATTTAGAGGCACAACGACCTGTTTACACCATGGTACCTACATTTAGAGGCACAATGACCTGTTTACACCATGGTACCTACATTTAGAGGCACAATGACCTGTTTACACCATGGTACCTACATTTAGAGACACAATGACCTGTTTACACCATGGTACCTACATTTAGAGACACAATGACCTGTTTACACTATGGTACCTACATTTAGAGACACAATGACCTGTTTACACCATGGTACCTACATTTAGAGACACAATGACCTGTTTACACAATGGTACCTACATTTAGAGGCACAATGACCTGTTTACACCATGGTACCTACATTTAGAGACACAATGACCTGTTTACACCATGGTACCTAAATTTTAGAGGCACATTGACTTATTTACACCATGGTACCTACATTTAGAAAATGAGAAAAAGGGACAGATGCAACAAAGCAAACTTCCCGTAGGGGGCATTTCCTCACCTATACTCCAACAATAAAATATATACCATAAACTAGATATACAAAAAAAAACAAACTACCAAAACAAGAAAATATATAAAGCACAAAAAGTCCTTAGTATTCAAAAATAAGGCACCACAATGGCCTAGTACCACCAAACCAGGAGATAAGCAATGTAATACAGATGGGTACTAACAAGAAAAATGCACCCAATGGTGATAGTGGTGCAGACTGGAACTTCGCAGTGGTCCAGCTCACTGTGTATGGACAAGCTGGGAACCCAAGTAGGAGGATTTCAATAGGTTTGCCACTGATGCCTGGATAGGGCTGTAAAACAAAGCTACCATAGCCTAGTACAGTCTGATCAGGCAGGGGAGTAAGAGATAGTAACACTTACAGGATTAAAAGCACCTCCAAGTGCAGTATAGGCAAACTGGAACTTCTCAGCCGCCCAGTAGACTGGACTTCCTTGACAGCTGGATACACTCCAAGTTCCTAGAAGTGGGATGATAAAACTCCAAAAAGCAGCAAGTGTAAAAACCCCCTCAGATCTATATTTAAAAGTGACGCGTTTCTCAGCCTCTCAAGGGCTGTTTCCTCAGGCTATTCAATTTTTTTCTTCTTCAGACCTACATTTAGAGACACAATGACCTGTTTACACCATGGTACCTACATTTAAGGGCACAATGACCTGTTTACACCACGATACCTACATTTAGAGATACAATGACCTGTTTACACTATGGTACCTACATTTAGAGACACAATGACCTGTTTACACCATGGCACCTACATTTAGAGACACAATGACCTGTTTACACTATGGTACCTACATTTAGAGACACAATGACCTGTTTACACCATGGTACCTACATTTAGAGGCACAATGACCTGTTTACACTATGGTACCTACATTTAGAGACACAATGACCTGTTTACACCATGGTACCTACATTTAGAGGCACAATGACCTGTTTACACCATGGTAACTACATTTAAAGGCACAATGACCTGTTTACACCATGGTACCTACATTTAGAGGCACATTGACCTGTTTACACTATGGTACCTACATTTAGAGACACAATGACCTGTTTACACTATGGTACCTACATTTAGAGGCACAATGACCTGTTTACACCATGGTACCATCCAAAAATATCAAAAGAACAGCAGCACTCCAATCCAGTAAATAAGTTTCTGACTACACGTCCTTATTAATGCTATACATATATCATTTCCTCTCCACCTTATAAACCCTAAGTGAACACACCCACCTGAATACAATTATCAATCACATCTAACACCTGTAGAAATTTGTACACATTTTTCAACATAGTGAGTTGTGACAGATCCCCTGCTACCCCGACTGGGTAGCTCCGGCAAAACGATCTTCCAACACCTGGAACCAGCCACTATGTAGCGGAAAGAAAGTGATTTCAGCAATCCCCACCCAAATAACTAGACAACTAGCATTTAGGTGGAACAAAGAAGAACTCTTTATTGGGAAAAACACACAACCTTTATACATGAACTCATCTTGATAAGACAAAGGACAATCCCACAATTTTCTCGCCATTCCCGCCCATCCAGACAGGTTGGCGCCTCCATAGCAGCCACAGTACCACAGAGTCACAGTACCCAGGGGCGGCGGTTTCGGGGTGATTTTTTTTTTTATTTGTTATTTTTTCCATTTTACAATGCATATCTCATTACATCATCATCAATAACAACATTAATTAATTTACGGCTAGATTACGAGTCTTGCGTTAGGCTTAAAAAAGCAGCGTTGGCCGGTCCCAACGCTGCTTTTTAATGCCCGCTGGTATTACGAGTCTTGCAGGTACAGGTGTACCGCTCACTTTTTTGGCCAGACTAGGAAATACCGTAAATCCACTTACGTCAATTGCGTATCCTATTTTTTCAATGGGACTTGCATAGCACCGGTATTACGAGTCTGACAAAAAGTCAGCGGTAGACCCTCTCCTGTCAAGACTGGTACCGCATTTTAAAGTCAGTAGTTAAGAGTTTTACACTACAACGCCGTAGCATAAAACTCTGAACTAAAGTGCTAAAAAGTACACCCATAAACTACCTATTAACCCCTAAACCGAGGCCCTACCGCATAGCAAACACTTAAAAAAAAAATGTAACCCCTAATCTGCCGAACCGGACATTGCCGCCACTATAATAAATATATTAACCCCTAAACCGCTGCACTCCCGCCTCGCAAACACTAGTTAAATTTTATTAACCTCTAATCTGCCATTCCTAACATTGCCGACACCTACCTACAAACACAAGTTTGTATTTATTTTAACTAGGTAGAATAGTTATTAAATAGTTATTAACTATTTAATAACTACCTAGCTAAAATAAATACAAAAGTAACTGTAAAATAAAACCTAACCTAAGTTATACCTAACACTAACAATATAATTAAATGAAATCCCTAAATTAAATTAAATTATCTAAAGTACAAAACCTCCCCACTAAATTACAGAAAATAATTAAAAAAAATTACAAGATTTTTAAACTAATTACACCTAATCTAATCCCCCTAACAAAATAAAAAAGCCCCCCTAAAATAAAAAAAGCGGGGCGGAGCCTAGGCATGCTTAATGGAGGACGCATATTCCTAGAGCTCCGGGATCACCTAGCACAATAAATGGAGTAAAAGCACTCTACTCGACATTAAATGACCCTCAACTTTAACCGGACTTATGCAGAAGTGGTGCGGTGCTGTATCGCTGGCCAAATAACATTTTATACAGGGGCTGCAAGTGCACTGACACATTCGTGTCGCAGCGAGAAATGGCAGAACTGTCAGGACATTGGAAGTGAAGCCCTGGAGATGGTAAGCCCTCATCGGCACAGCTAATCAAACACATAGCGGCAAACTTTACAGGGGAGACCAGCAACATAAGATTGCTTTCAAAAGGTGGAGATAGACATTTTTTTTAGAATCGCCATTTTAATGACGCTACCACGTGGCAACTAAAATAATCTCCAACACGGACTTAAGGGGTGCAAAGCAGAGTTAAGCATTACCACTTAGGAGAACAAACACACATAGTAAAGTACAACGGCATATCTTGCCAAACGAAGTAAAACTTATCATCTGACAAAGAGCCAAAAGCCCTGACTCACGCCGTGTAATGGCGGTATAAGCAAAGAACCAGGAGTTAATCCCCTACCACAGGGAACATGTCACGAAACATTTTGGCACAGGGTAAATGACCCGACTAGCAAGATAAAGATGTGAAGACATATAAAACAGGTTCAAAAAGTGATGACAGAAGCATGTTATACAAATCATTATATATGTGATGCTACCACGTGGCAACTGAATCAGTCAGATATGCTAAACACAGGCACCGGAGACACGGATAAAGGCAATGCATGAAAGAGTTCTAATTCATTAGTAAAGCGCTCCACTACATTGTTGAAGAGAGAGCAGATTAAACCACTTAGAGAAAATAATAAGTTACTTCAAATGCCTCACTTCACTAAAAAGATCTAACTACACAGTAAGAGCAATGCATCAATAAAAGAGACGATTTATATTCTCTATTGTTCTCTGGAGAGCTAGAAAGTAACAGCATGATAAAAGAGAAATAAAACTTATTATGTCTAAGTCAGTAAATTGTTAAGAAACCTTCCACACAAGCTAAGGAATATCAGAGAGGATTTTAAAAAAACCTCATTCACTCAGTCACAATCTGCACCCCTTGTCAGGGGCTATACAATCTTTTTTTGTTTCCAGGCAGCAAACTACAAAATGTCAGTTAGAAGACAAAATAAAGCAGGAACGTTAAGCAAACCAGCAGTAGCTGACATCTTTCTCAAAAGCCAAAGAGGAGAAAAGCCTCCAGAGAAAAATGGAAATGCCACTGAGGATGAGTTGGAGGAAGACAATGAAACTACTTCCATGGAAACTGTGGACACACCTGTAACTTTAAAAGACATCAAAAATCTAGTCAGCAAACAAGATATCACTAACATTTTTGACAAGATGTGGGCTAAGATGGATGCACTCCAAAACACTGTCACAAACAGCCTCACTGAAATCAAACATGACATTACAGAATTGGGTTCTAGACTGGAAACCCTTGAAGAAAAAGAAGAGGCAATGGAAGAAGACATCTCGTCTATCAACCAACATCTAGCTGATCACCAGAAAGAACTGTCAGATATTAATGATAAACTTGAGGATTTGGAGAATAGGAGTCGGAGGTGCAACATTCGCATGAAGGGAATCCCAGAAACAATCATTTCATCAGAACTTCGTACTTATCTGATTCACCTATTTCAGAATATTACAGGCTCATCAGAAGAAGGGAAATTTCAGATTGAACGAGCTCATAGAGCCCTCAGAGCTAAACCCAAAGATTCTGAACCCCCCAGAGATGTGATAGTCAAATTCCTCCGTTTTCAAGAAAAAGAAGAGGTCATAGCGGCGTCTAGAAAGAATCCAACATTCAAATATCAAGGAACAATCATTCAATTCTTCCAAGACCTATGTATTAAGACTCTACAGAAGAGATTTACACTTCGCCCACTGACTCAACTACTGAGGAAAAATCAGATTTTGTACAGATGGGGATTCCCCTTCGCCCTATTCATACATCATGAAGGCAGCACCTTCTCCATAAGAGAGAAACAGGACATTCCAGAGATTTGTCAACGTTTAAAATTGGACTGCCCAGAAATCCCAGACACTCCTCAAGACAATATCAAAAACCGTTCACAGATCCCAGGCGGAGCAAATCAGCCGAATCGATGGACTGAAGTCTCCAAAAGAAAACAGAGGAGCTGAGAGACTCTAGTGACTCTGAAAGTTGTTAAATACCTTAGTGTGGTAACTATGTCTTTGCCTGTTCCTAAGTGAAAATAATATTTGTGGGACTTGAGACTTTTCTAGTAATATTCAGTTATCAACTTAGATAACCTACCAAGAAGAGATTGGGGGATAAAGCAATATGTATCTAGTTTAGGTTAAATTATACATCCCCCATACTATCTTCTAGTCCGGCCCAATAGATATAATATACAAACATCTTTAGATGGGTCATTCTAAAGTTAAGGTTATACACTTCAGGACTGCTTCAATTTATTTATAACTCTATAATGTGCTAGGATTTGCAGATAGTTAGGAAATTGCAAATTTAGTACTACTCACATTTGTTGTTTTATGTTATTTACTGTTTGTCAACTTGAGTTTTTTTAATGTATGGTTTTTTTTTTTTTTTTTCTTCTCAAATTCCGTCAGGCAAGAGTCTAGAAAGTTTCTCCATGCCTCAAAAGGCAAGAAGACAAGATCAGACAACATACAAAGTAACGACAGGTGTAATATCCAGGTACGAGGGGACAGGGTGGTGGTGAGTGATAAATGGATCCTAAGATACAGATAATTTCACACAACGTCAGGGGACTAAATACCAATGTTAAGAGAAAAATTGCACTCGCCCAATATAGTAATATGAAGGCTAAAATTATTTTTCTGCACGAAACCCATTTTACACATAGCCAAATCCCTAAACACTGGAGTAGGCATTACACTCAACATTTTCACTCCACAACCGACACAAAAAAAGGGGGGTAACAATTCTTTTGCACAATTCCCTCCCGTTCACGAAAGAAGAGGTGATAAAAGACAAAGAGGGTAGATACCTTATTGTGAGAGGTTCCATTCAAGACACTCCGATTACACTTTGCAATATTTATGCGCCCAACGAGCAACAACACACCTTTTTCACTAAACTATCACACTTATTAACACAGTGGTCTCAAACTTTGATGATTGTGGCGGGAGACTTCAATATAAATCTTAAGATATTAAAAGAGACCAATTCCACCAAGCTGACAAACAAACAATGTAGATTAAATTCTATTACTAAGACCATTAGAGATACACTAGAGTCACATAACGTGATCGACTCTTGGACTTCCTTATACGGTCAGACATCTGACCATACGTATTATTCACCTGCCCATAAAACTTACACTAAACTCGATTACATATTCATTAGTCAAATAATGCTACCTAACCTGGTTTCCTCATCTATTCACGCTTCAGTTTGGTCAGATCACTCAATCATTCAAACACAATTGAAAAGTCTTACTGACACAAACAGACAGAAATCATGGACATATGACCCCACACTTTTGAAACAACCAGACATTTTCAATAGAATCCTTAAGAGTCTTAAAGAATATTGGAGTCTTAACGTTACTCCGTCAATCAAACCAGTCATAACTTGGGCCGCTCACAAACCTTACATTAGAGGTCTACTAATTAAAGAGAAAAACATTTTCCTGAAAAAGACCAGATTGGTAACAATAACGCTCCAGAAGGAAATAGAAGAATTAGAAAAGAGTCACAGATCTACAATGTCCGACCAGACTTTAACCACACTGACCAATAAAAGAAAAGAACTCAATAAAATATTAACCGACAACTCTATGAGAGCTATTAGCAAACTGAAATCATACTATTTCCTACACGCAAACAAACCAGATAGATTTTTAGCTAATAAATTGAGAGAGAAAACTAAATCCTTCACAATCACACAATTACAAAAATCAGATGGAGCCCTGACATCCCACCCACGAGAAATTGTAGAATGTTTTGCCCAATACTATGAGGCCCTTTATGATGGAAAGAAAGTTTCACATACACCACAGATAGCACAATTGAGTCAAAACCTTCTAGAATTAGCAAAACTCCCAAGATTAGGCGAACAAGATGCAAAAACCCTAGATGCAGACATCACATTGGCAGAAATAGCTTCCGCAATCAAAGAGCTCAAGATAGGTAAAGCGGCGGGTCCGGATGGGTTTTCTGGAGATTACTTCAAATTGTTTAAAACAGATCTGTATGCCCACCTTCACAAATTTTGTAATGATGCGCTAAATGGTACTCCAATCCCCTCAGAACTCCTTCTGGTGAAAATTATTGTGATCACAAAGCCAGGAAAAAACCCCAAAATAACCTCAAATTACAGACCAATCTCATTGATCAATCAAGACGTAAAGATTTTCACCAAAATCTTGGCAAACAGACTTAAACACCTTTTGCCCTTTTGGGCTTCATTAAAGATCGTGAAGCACCGGATAATGTCCGTCGCACAGTGGCCCTGGTTGAATATCTGAAAGAAACAAAAACGCCTTCTCTGCTCCTCTCCTTGGACGCGGAGAAGGCGTTTGACAGGGTGGTTTGGGTATATATGATAGAGATCTTAGAACAATTTGGATTTGGTGATAAATTTATAGGGGCGGTTAAAAATATATACTCTAACCCAAGAGCCACAATCAGAGCGGCGGGATACCAATCTAGGCCGATACAAATTTTAAATGGTACGCGCCAGGGATGCCCCCTTTCACCACTTATATTTGCGCTATGCGTGGAACCATTAGCAGCATGCATCCGAAATTCACAATGTATCCATGGTGTTAAACTGAACAAAGGGGAATTTAAATTATCACTATTTGCGGATGACATCCTGCTAACACTTTCCAAACCCATGCTTTCTCTACCCAATCTCTATAAGATATTAGACGATTTCTCTCGGATTTCTGGCTTCAAAATAAATTCTGATAAGTGTGAGGCTCTCCCCCTATGTTTACCAGCTCAAACACGGAAACTACTAGAAACTAATTTTGATTTTAAATGGGCCAAGCACTCTATTAAATATTTGGGAATATATATCACTGACACCCTAGACGCATTATATAAAGCTAACTACACACCGATCATCAAAAATATAAGATCTGACCTGAACAAATGGAAAAAGGGATGTTTCTCGTGGGTGGGAAGACAAGTAGCAATAAAAATGAATGTTCTACCTCGACTATTGTACCTGTTTAGGGCCCTTCCTATCAAAATACCACTAAAAGACTTAGAAGACCTACAGTCTGAGTTCCTCAGATTTATCCGAGGCCACAAAACAACTAGAATACCTGCTAACATATTAAATTTGCATAAGCAACTAGGGGGAATAGGGGTTCCCAACCTACGCGACTATTACCAGGCCGCTAGATTAGCGCAAAGTACACTACTAGGGAAAGACTGTCGCAACTTAACATGGCCAAATATTGAAGCAGAAATAGGAGGATATAGCAGCCCAGGAGACATCCTTTGGACCCCCTCAAATGCCAAACTTCAACCTCTATCCAAACTTAAAACCACAGAATACACTAAAACAATTTGGGGAACACTGACTAAATCACTGAGATTAATTCCACCACATTCAACCATAATACCACTGGGTCTGTTGCTACCGCTAGAATTTCGAAAACAGCTGTCAAAATGGGAAAACAAAGGTCTGTATAGGGTGGCGGACTTCTTAGACAAGGGGAAAATACTAACCTTCCTACAATTAAGAGACAAAATTAACCCCAATATACTGCAATGGTTCTTGTACCACCAAATATCACACTCGATACATAAATATAGGCAACATTCTCCCCATATCCCATACACCATCCTAGAGCAAATCATACTATCGCCAGGCAGAAACAAAAAAATGATCTCAAACTTATACCTAGCTATCCAAAAAGCGAAAAACCTTAAAAAACAAAAACTACACATTACCTGGGAACAGGATCTAGATATAACATATAACGAAGAGGAATGGGAACAAATATTCTTTTCACTGGGCAAAAGCCTAATAGGAGCTGACCTAGTTGAAAACTAGATTCATTTAACTCGGCCACTAACAGATGGATTAATATAGTATGCACAGCCACTAGATTATGCATAGCTAGAAGGTGGAGAGAAGGTGCTTTGGAATGGAGTGAAATACTTGACAAAATAGAGAATATATACACTATCTCTGAATCAGCAGCTTGGTTACAGGGTACCTCCGCAAGCTTTCAAAATGTCTGGATACACCGGATAATGAAAAAACATTCATAGAGGGGAATGTCTGAACTATTTTTACAGAAGTTTTTTTTTTTTTTTCTATACTAAGAGAAACATGCTCGAACAGCTACCAAAAAGACGACTCTGCATGACGGAAAAAAGTTTACAGTTAGAAGTTAGGCCAAGTTAAATGGTCTTAAGGGAGGGGAGTTGGGGGGGGTGGGTGGGCGGGATAGTTCTTCATTTATTAGTGGGCTTAAAAGACAACCCAAGGGTTGTTATTCTTAATACAATTGGGAAACAGTATATTCTGCAGAGACAAATTGTATCGTACTCAAATGAATAATATCACACCCTATTGTAATGATACATATTGTGAATGTATTGCATTTTTTTTGTTGTGATCCCTCAATAAAAATTATTTCAACTAAAATAAAAAAAGCCCTACCCTACACTAAATTACAAATAGCCCTTAAAAGGGCCTTTTGTGGGGCATTGCCCCAAAGTAATCAGCTCTTTTACCTGTAAAAAAAATTACAGATCCCCCACCCAACATTAAAACCCACCACCCACACAACCAACCCTACTCTAAAACCCACCCAATACCCCCTTAAAAAAACCTAACACTAACCCCCTGAAGATCACCCTACCGGGAGACGTCTTCATCTAACTGGGCAGAAATGGTCCTCCAGATGGGCAGAAGTCTTCATCAAAGCCGGGCAGAAGTGGTCCTCCAGACGAGCAGAAGTCTTCATCCAGACGGCATCTTCTATCTTCATCCATCCGGCGCGGAGCGGGTCCATCTTCAAGACATCCGACGTGGAGCATCCTCTTCATCCGGAGTCTTCTTACTAAATGACGGTACCTTTAAGTGACGTCATCCAAGATGGCGTCCCTTCAATTCCGATTTGCTGATAGAATTCTATCAGCCTGTCATGTTCACAGCTATTCATCTGCTATTCTATGCAGTTATTGTATTAACTCACTTGCAAATAGTACTGTTTCTTTAATAGTCTGACATCCAGCCTATAAAAGGCCTCCTCCCACACTACTCTTTGCTTGGTATTGGATTGTAGTTTGCATTGTCTGCACTCCTTCCCAGCCTCCTTTGAAGCAACCTCAGAACTCTCTGTTCAGCTACGGAACTCTAAGCCGCTTGTCAGCTGTTTTCACTAATCCCGAAAGTATCGGAGCGGTGACGTCACACGCGAACCTTTGCCGCATCTCGTGGACTGAGTCTGTTTGCTCGCACTAAGTTCTTTCTCCTGCAGTTAAGCTTTAACTGCTCAGGTACCTCATTCAGCCACTTACCTGTTATATGTTTCAGCAATATACACTTAATACATTATATTACACTGTGATCGATCTACTCAGTGTCATACTAATTACACCTCAGTTGTTATATTTTTCTCTGTGTTAACACCTTTTTCATTGGTGACTTGTTGTGCTTATGCTGCTGCATTTATTCAGTGATTTATTCACATGTGGCAGCTATAGAATATACACAGCATCCTTCACCAACTATTAAACTGCATTGCTTATTGAGTGATATTAATATGAAGAAATCAAAGAATGAAATCCAAGATTAGAGGAGACACAAACTTAACTATAATTAAAATTTAACTTTTATTGGGGTTTGAAAATAAAATAGGAAAAGCTTTAAAAACACACTTATGTACCGATTGTAGTCTTATTATAAGTGTAAACATACACTTTTAGTCAACTGAATACAAGCAGGTTAATTAACGGCAACCGAAATTGCACATAGGAGTGTCTGCAGAAGAATTGTAAGTATATTGTACAGTGACACGAAAAGCCAAACAGACTACAATCGGTACATAAGTGTGTTTTTAAAGCTTTTCCTATTTTATTTTCAAACCCCAATAAAACTTAAATTTTAATTATAGTTAAGTTTGTGTCTCCTCTAATCTTGGATTTCATTATTTGATTTCTTCATATTAATATCACTCAATAAGTGACCTGTGAGTGCTTTCAAGTGTATTCTTTTCCTTTCTTGCTTCAGAAATCAATGTTATACACATAGCACCAAACTTAGCCATTCAGTTGGCTGATAATACAAAAGGCCTCACAAGTTGGCCAGATATTAAATAAATCAGGTCCTATATATACCTGTAGTGCCATTGGTAACCCCTTTTTTTCACAAATTAAACTGCATTGATTAACTGTGGGTTCTCACATTACATATATTGTAATTGATGTTACCACCCAAATAACAATCTCTGCAAACACACTTACTAAAATTACATTTATCTCAGCAGCTGTGGTTCACTTAGATACTCACTTTTATTTCAGACATCACAGAATACCAAGCCTGATTAAAAACATGGATCCAGCTGAGATCACTACACAGATTCAGACACTCACTCATAATGTGGAATTGCTGACTGATGGGCTGAATACTTTAAAACAAGAAAATAATGCTCTTAAAGCTTATGTAAAGGACTTTGTAGAAACAAAATCACGTTTCCAGGAACCTCAAGTTAGTTTACCTGATATTTTTACAGGTGACAGGAAAATGTTTAGGGATTTCAAAAATGCCTGTTTGTTGCTTTTTACTTTAAAGCCCTATACTTATCCCACAGACAGAATCAAAGTTATGACTGCTATTTCCTACTTAAGAGCTGAGCCTAGAAGTTGGGCAAATAATTTCCTAGAAAGCAATGATGATATCCTCAATTCTCTGGATTCTTTCTTCTCTGCTTTAGCTCAACTGTATGATGACCCATACAAGCAGTTGACGGCTGAAACAGCTATGAGATCTTTAAAGCAGAGGAGAAGGGTTGTGGAGGATTATATAGTGGATTTTAAAAAATGGGCAAAAGACACACAATGGAACAATTTAGCATTAAGAAACCAGTTTCCCTTTTCAAACATTAAACACAAATTTCTGACATAGAAACCAAAGGAACCGGAAGGGGAGGAGCTAGTAAGAACGTGGGACGCTAACTCTAGCTCTGGGGAGAAGGGCTTTATCGATCTACCCCATCTGTGCTGATCCTTGGCCAGCGGAGGCGCATCCCGGCTTGGATAAACTTTCATGCAGTGGCCGGTTCCTGTAAGCAGATTGACTTCAAAGCGGAGTCACGACGCCAAAAGGCGTTCCTGTTCTGTGTAAACCTCCTTTCAACACAGAGAAACGCATCAATTGCAGCAACATACCCACCGGTCGGCAGCCATACATGACAGAGGAGCTGGTGTATCAGCGGAGGCTGCGGTAGCGGAGGTGTCCGAAATCGCGACTTCACAAATCTGCCGCTCCTTAATATCTACCTGTGGAAAGACCGGAAAGCTAGCTGGAAAGCAAGAGGTAGCTGCTATGTGGATAAGAACAACAGAGTGAGATAAAGAGCTGCTGCTAAGAGACCTCATTTGGAAACAGGTATTACAGACACGGTCTGTTTTATCCCTAGACACTCTCTTGTTAGACAATAACAGCTGAACCTATATAAACATACTAAGGCTGAGCTTATTAAAAGACTGCACCTAGGTGTAAATAACTATCAAGCCTGGTTAAATGTCTAAATATAGACTGAATTATTTCACAGCCTAAGGTTAAGATCTGCTTCTCTTAATATTAAAGTCCCATACATAAGGAAACTGCTTAAAAAGGTCTTATAGAGGGGCCGAGGAGTGGAGAGAGAAGCTGGAAAAACATATACGGAGGTATACAGGCTCTTTATGTGCCCGAGCCACCTTATAGCCCCCCCTCTCTTGCTACAGATGGTAAAGTTTCTGTTAGAAATCTTAAGTATCACACATCATAAGAAAACTGTTCAGAGTACAAGCGGTGAGACCTGCTGTTTCAATCTCCATTAGACTGTTTGCTTTTCTGTGGATTTTTCTGTGTGGGGACTGTCCTCTATGAAAACTTCAATCAAGCTAAAAAGTTGTCTTTTTCTGAGGGATATTACTTATGATTCACTGTTAAATACAAGAAAAAGATTTCTAGGTCTTGGGAACTCTCCTTTAGAAAGGGATTATCCTCATAATGGATCTTCAATCAAGATAAAAACTTTTTAGTTATCTTTTATGACTGGTTATTAACATAAGAAATACAGTTAAATATAGCTTGTTTGACTGGCGTAAATAAGCTAAAGAGTCCGATTTGAACACTGAATTTTGCTTCTTTTTCTCCTTTTTTCCTCTAGCTTCTCCCTTTTTTTTTGTCTCTTGGTATTCTCCTTCATCTGTCTATTGTTTTTTGCTTCTTTCTCCTCTTTTTCTCCTTTTTCTCTGCCTTTGGTAGTGGCAGAGAAATAGTCTATTCTTTATAGCTGAAAAAATATCAATATATAAGAAATTGGGTCTACTATATAGTGATAAACTTCTCTATATGGTTATAACTTGTGTCTGCTGGAACTGATCATATATTCATTTTGTACAACTGTGTTGGTAACAGGAACCTACCCAGAGATAGATTATTTTGTGTTTTCATTAGATTTACATTTAGAATACCAGTGGCCTAAGCTATTTAGATAGTGGCTCTGTTAAGAAGTGAGGGAAGTGAGGAAGAGGAAGAAAGGGAAAGAGGAATAGAGTTGTAAACCTTTAAACAACTGTTTTTTTTTCTCGGCAGTTTACTACTGTGAGTCTTTGTACTCTCCTACTCACATTTTTGGTTCTTTCTTTTTTCTTTTTGCTTTTTCACTAAAAATGCATTTTTTTATTTTTTTTCACTGATTTTTTTTTTTTTCACATATAAGAGTATTTAAGGATTTGTTCAAAGCACGTGTTGGCACACATTAATGTAATATTTTGATTAAGTAGTGTTTGTCACCAAAATGTAAAAAGGAACACATTTTAACCATTTTTTACACAAGATCTCTGAAGACATCTCTTGTTTACTTACCTATCCACTTACAGAAATAAGTAAAGAGGATATATTTTTCCCCTCCTTCACCCTTATTCAAGACACAACTAGGTTTTTTTTGTGTGTCTTTTTTTTTCTGGTCACAATAGACCGATAATAAGCTTTATGGAAAGGTTTATGTCACATTCTAAAAATTTGTCACCAAATATGCCGCCTAAACCAAAAGAAAAAAAACTCAAAACTAATGAAAGTAGTATAGGTTTACAGTTACAAAATGAAATAGATCTGAATTCCACTGATAATACACCACTAATACAACAAATCTCTGATTTAATCATGCCACAATTTGAAGCTTTAAGGCAAGAAATGGCCACAGCTACCAATGAAATAAAACAGTTCGCAACACGTATAAATGAGTTAGAAACCAGGGTTTCAGATGCTGAGGATAGAATAGAGATACAAGAACAAATGACCCATTTGCAGGATACAAAAATTAAATTTTTACACTCCAAATTAGAGGAGTTAGAGGACAGATCTAGGCGCAACAACCTTAGGGTTGTTGGCCTTCCTGAAACAGTAGAATACCAAGACCTGATAAGCTTTGCAGCCTCCCAGCTCCCTAAATTAGTAGGGAGCACCATTGAGAATGTCAGATTGCCTATAGAGAGAGCCCATAGAATAGGTGCACCTAGAGGGATTGTAAATGGTATGGCAAGGCCTAGGGTAGTAATAATCAAGTTTCTAAATTTTCAGGATAAATTCCATATACTCAGATTATATCGTAAAAATAATAACATCATGATAGGATCTAATAGAATACTGTTATTTCAAGACTTTTCATCAGAGACTCAAAATAAACGTAGGGAGATGGCACCATTTTGTACTCAGTTAATTAAGGCAAATATAAGAGCAAGATTAATATACCCGGCGAAAATAATTATTGATAAAGATGGTGAGACTTTGACATTTACCAAAACTGAAGAAATTAAGGCATTTTGCCAGAAGCTAGACACAGAACAGCTGAGAGGCACACAAGATAAAAACCTCTAATAAATAAGGGCCTTACCTACATAAATAGATATAAGAAATGGATGTAGCTTTATGTAGGGCAATAATGCTGAAGGTTAAGCATGGAAAAACAGGTTGCGGGGTGCGCAGGGGGGAATGGGAAAATAGGAGTTTTAACTATTATAAATTTCTTTTTTTTTTTTTTTTTTTTTTTTTTGGAGCCCTTACCTTGATTTCTGTTTCAACAGTATTTTTAGATGACCAAACTTAAAATACTTTCCTGGAATTGCGGAGGGATTTCATCCCCAGCTAAAAGGAAACTTCTGTTAAAACATTTAGGAAAGCAAAAACCAGATTTAGTCTTCCTACAGGAGACTCATCTTAGGCCAGTAGAAGCTATAAAACTTAAAAACAAATGGGTCGGAGAGGTGGTGTTTACCCCTTATGATAGGGCTAAAAGAGGTTTGATTATCTTAATACGAAAACAGCTAAACCATAAAATAATCTCGGTAGATAATGATCCAAATGGGAGATACCAGATCCTTGAAATACAGATCAATGGTTTTAATTTTGTTTTTTGTAATGTTTATGGCCCAAATGCGATAGACAAAGAATTCTGGGAAAATATTAGCTTAAAATTGTTTTTACATATTGGAAAGAACATTGTAGTAGCTGGCGATTTTAACATGGCCTTTTCACATATTCTGGATAGATCAAAAGCTAAATTTGCTCCAAGAAAAGCAAGGGAAACAGAGATTCTTCGTAAGTTCTGTCAAAAACTAGCACTGCAAGATGTTTGGCGAGCACAAAACCCTGACCAACGAGAGTATACATGTGTCTCTAACGTACATACTTCATTCTCTAGAATTGACTATTTTTTAATAGCTAGACAAATGTTAAAAATGAATATAGAAACTGCTATTCAAGATATTGTGATCTCCGACCACGCAGTGATCTCATTAGAAATAGGTCTGAATGATAAAGTACTTACTGGAAAAGGTAGAATATTCTTCCCGAATTATCTAGTAAACAATGTCCATTTTAAAAGATGGATGCAAAATAGGTGGAATCAATTCTTAGCGGAAAATTCGGGCCATCTAGATAAACCAGAAATATTGTGGGAGACTGCGAAGGCGGTATTTAGAGGAGAGATAAAAGCATATCTGATAAGAATGCGAGCAATTCTGAGAAAGCGAGAGGAACAACTGTCTAATACATTAAGAAATAGCTATTGCAATTACATCAGTATGCCCTCGGTAGAACATTGGAACAAATACAAAGACTGTAAGTTGCTTTACAATCTTTTTCTTAAACAAAACTCGATTGTAGAAGAGCAGAAACTTAAAGCCCTCTATTCAGGTGCGCAGGGTATTTCAGCCAAATATCTTGCAAGAATAGTCAAAATCAGGCAACAGAAAAACTACATTGCAGCTTTAAAAAGGGGGAATTCTAGGGTGACAGAACCTACAGAGATAAGGGAAACTATTTATCAAACTTTTCAGGAGCTATATGCATCTAAACAAATTAATACTGAGAATAAAGTCCAGTTTTGGCAAGGTATAAGCCTGCCTCAAATAGAGTTGCACGATTTGCTGAGGCTAAATGAACCTATATCTGTGGAAGAGATCAAGCTTGCTATCCAAAAACTAAAAATGGGAAAAGCTTCTGGGCCAGATGCATTACCAGCCGAATTTTATAAGATACTCGCAGATCAGGTCCCCTTGATCTTAAGTAAACTATTTAATGAATATTTCATAAGTAACAAACCACAGTCCCCTTTATTCGCTGCATCTAATATTGTTTTGATCTACAAGAAAGGCAAAGACCCAGAACTTCCTACATCTTATAGACCAATTTCTCTCCTCAACCAGGACTATAAAATCCTTACCCACATTTTAGCTAATAGATTGAAATCCCCTTTGGGGTATATGATACATCCTGATCAAACGGGGTTTATGAATGGTAGAAATCCAGTAAAAAACATACGAAAATTACAATTAGTACTAGATTATTACTGGAGCAAATCAATCGGTAACAAACATCACGGTAACCCCGATTTAGCGATTCTTTCAATCGACGCTGAAAAAGCGTTTGATTCGATTATATGGGATCATCTCTTCACCTCCTTGGAGAACTTTGGGATAACAGGGGTTTTCCAATCTTTCATTCAACAACTATATAGAGAACCAATCTCCACAATTTTAGTGAATGGGGAAACTACAAAAGGGATTATTTTGAAACGTGGCACGCGACAAGGCTGCCCTCTATCACCATTTTTATTCAATCTAGCGATTGAACCCCTGGCAATCTATCTAAGGAGGGAACTACAGGGTATACAAATTGGAGGGCACAAACTGATTTTATCTTTATTTGCGGATGATCTCTTGCTCTTTCTTAGCGATCTATCAGACTCGATCCCTAAGCTTATCAGACTCTTCACAATCTTTAGCTCATTCTCAGGATATCAAATTAACTTTGAGAAGTCAGAAGTTATGTGGATAAGTAAACCACATAAGCAAATTAATCTACCGTTCACTGAAACAACACAAATCACATATCTGGGTATTAAACTGAGTAAAGATCCTAGTTTGTGGTATGACCTTAATTTTAAAGGATGTATTAAGGAATTGGATAAAAAGCTCCAGAATTGGAGCAATCTACCTCTATCCATTACAGCTAGGATTATGGTGGTCAAGGTAATTTTGTTTCCCAAACTGTTATATTTTCTTCAAAACCTTCCCTTGCTTCTCTATAAAAGGGATCTGGTCTTTCTGAATAGATGCTTTAATCGCTTCATTTGGCAAGGAAAGAAGCCTCGCACTTCATTGCTTAAATTAACATTACCCAGAATTTATGGAGGCTTGGCTTGCCCTAATGTCAGATATTATAACTATGCAGCTTTGTGTAAATATGCATTAGATTGGGTAACTGAAAAAGAACTGGTTACATTCTATAGTTTGGAATCAATGTTAATTAAACCTTTTAACCTTCAGGCTATTTTACATTATAATGCAAATAAATTGCCAGTTCCAATATGCCAAATGATCACTTTTAAAACTATTATACAGGCATGGCAAAAAATAGGTAAAGAGTTGAATATTGACTATCGGAAATCTGAATTCTTGCCATTCATAGGCAATCCCGATTTTCCACCAGGATTGGGCCTGTCACCATTTCAAACCTGGGCTGAACAGGGACTGAAACTGGTAATCCAGATCTGTGAAGGTAAAAATCTAAGACTGAAAACTTTTGAGGCAATAGCTCGACAGTTTGATCTTCCTAGATCTAGCTTCTATGCGTACTTGCAGGTGAGACACTGGATAGAGAAATTAAGGCTAGATACAGGTTTGGAATTGGATAGTAAAGAAATTAAGAAAATAATTGGAGAATACAGGGAAGGGGTAAGCACCATCTCCCGAGTGTATGATACAATTTTAAAACAACGAGGTAGAGAAAATATACAGGATTTGACATATAAGTGGGCCAAAGTCCAAATCAGAGTAGATACTGAAACTATATCCCAGAGCATAACACTAGTAGCAGGTGCCACAATTATGCATTCTTGGAAAGAGTCACATATGAAATTGCTTAATAGAACCTATCTTACACCTGCTAGAGTAGCTAAATGGAGGCAGGATGCAGGGAAATGCCCCAAATGCCACCAGGAAAAGGCGGATATAGTACACTGTTTTTGGACATGCCCAAAGATATATCAATTCTGGCAAAAAATCAATTTTTGGGGTATCAGGATAACAGGGAATACATTTAAACTAAATCAATATTTAATATTTTTCTTGAGTAAGCATACCTCAATCCCCAATAACCATAGATTCATTAATCTACTTATACTGGTGGGGCGAAATCTAATTCTGAAAAATTGGAAAGGATTAAAAGCCCCTAGATTTAGCGACTTCCTGATGGAAATACAATATCAAATGACCTTTGAACAATATAATTTAAAAGTCACAAATCCTAAACAATTGGCTAAATTTTTTAAGAAATGGGAGAAATACATAATGTCTCTTCCGTTGGAAATACAGAGGCAGGCTTTATCTTTATGTAAATCCTCCAACTGGCTGAAACAACAGATAGAACTAGGAAGATTCCCGAGAGCTTGGTCTCCTTAGGATGGATATCATGGTCACCCCCTTTAACCTTCGTTGTTGGTACGGGATTTTCCCCCGCTTTTTTTTTTTTTTTTTTTTTTTCTTTCTCTCTCTCCCATTCCCTCCTGTTTCTCTGATATATCTAAACTTCTTGGAGAGACAGAAATAAGATAGTAACCAATAAGGATTAAAACAAAATAATAAATGCTTACAGATAGGCAGTAGGGGGCTTTTTCTCACCCTCAAATACTATAATCCAGGAACAAGGTTATTGGAATGTTATCTACATTTCTTCTAGGCCCCTCAAAGAAGGAGAGAGAAGGGAGGAAAGGAGAGGATAGAAAAAGTGATAAGCTCAAGGGGCTAGTGTAGCATTACACATTCATCTAACCGTATGTATACCTTAACGATCTGAAAGAGCAAAATGTTATATAATTCAATTCACATAGAGTGTTGGAGGATAGAGTAGGAAAAATGGAATGTTTGCCACGCTCGTTTCTTGAGCGTTTTTGTTTGTTATTTTTTTTCTTCTCATGCAAAAATTAGCTACTAGCTGGCTGAGAGCAGATCAGCTATATATTATAGAGTTTGAAAATGTAAAGAATGTTTGTCTTTATCAGTGCAATCTATGATACAACCATATTTTATTCTTACAGTAGTTTAATGTTGATTATGAGACAAGGCAATGAATATAATTGTATAGGCTATATTGATGTGTTGATTTTGTCTGATGTGTAAAATATCAATAAAAAAAAAAAAAAAAAGAAACCAGTTCCGGCTGGGACTTTCAGATGCTATAAAGGATGAACTCTGTCGCTCAGATCTTCCACCAACCTTGGAAGAGTTGATAAATTTAAGTATTAGTATTGACAGGCGCCTAAGAGAGAGACAAAGTGAAAAAACTCCCCATGACAGCAGTACTAGAAAATCACCGTCCACAAGCTCCACCTATACTGCCCAAAAGTCTACCAGCGAGCCTATGGAGATTGGTTTTCTTAAAGGGCCATTAACCAACCAGGAGAAACTCAGAAGACGCACACAAAATTTATGTATGTATTGTGCCTCTGATGAACACCTTGTACACTCCTGTCCAATCCTACAGAGACAAAAACAGGGTAAGTCTTCTCTACCATATCATTCCATTAAAGCTGCTAGTAATTCCTCTTGTTACCTTAACCTATCCCTTTCATTGCAGTGGGACCAACAACGGGCCAACGTCACAGGGATTCTTGATTCTGGTGCTTCTGCCTCATATATAGATGTGAACTTCACTAACATAAATAAAATACCACTGATTAAAAAAACGTCTCCTGTACCTTTAAGGGGAATTGATGGGGAGGTATTGCCATCCGGTCCGGTTATATTTGAAACCATTCCACTTCTAGTCTCCACCCTAGACCACCATAGGGAATACATAACATTTGATGTAATTACTTCCCCTGCCTTTCCTGTAATCCTAGGTTTACAATGGTTACGCTTACATGACCCCCACATATCTTGGTCCACACTTAGTTTACAGTTCACTTCAAAGTACTGCACTACTACCTGTTTCCCTACTCTACTGTTACAACCAGCTTCTTCTACTCAAGAATTTACTTTTCCCCAGGAATACATGGACTTTTCGGATGTCTTCAGTAAAAAAGAATCCGAGAATTTACCACCCCATCGCCCATATGACTGCCCAATTGAGATCTTACCAGGTGCAGTCATACCCTGCGGCCATGTATTCCCTTTATCCAAGCCAGAGTTACAACACTTAAAAACTTATCTTGATGACAATTTAAAGAAGGGGTTCATATGTCCCTCAACCTCCCCCGCAGCTGCTGGTATGTTCTTTGTCAAGAACAAGGACGGGACTTTAAGACCTATTGTGGATTATAGGCAACTGAATAAAATCACTATAAAAAAACGCTATCCCTTACCCCTCATATCTCAATTAATAGAAAGGCTTGAAGGATCAAACATATTCACTAAGCTAGACCTAAGGGGGGCTTATAATCTCATCCGTATGAGGGCTGGGGACGAATGGCTGACGGCGTTCCGTACTCGGTATGGCCTTTACGAGTACACTGTCATGCCATTCGGCCTCTGTAACGCCCCAGCCACCTTCCAACACTTCATACATGATATATTCAGAGACATTCTGGATGTCTTCGTTGTCATTTACCTGGACGACATTCTGATATTTTCAAAAACACCTTCTGAACATGTGAACCATGTCAGACAGGTACTCTCCAGACTACGAAGTCATTCCCTTTATGCAAAAGCAGAAAAATGCATATTTAACTCGCATAACATTATCAGATTTCTGAACATGGCATACAGATGGACAACACAAAAATACAAACCATACTCAATTGGCTCAAACCCACCAACAAAAAACAAGTCCAAAGTTTTCTTGGTTTTGCAAATTTTTATCGCAAGTTTATACACAACTTTGCCTCAGTTGCAAAACCGTTAACTAACCTCACAAAAGATAACAAATTTCTTTGGACACAAGAAACACAATCCTCCTTTGATCTTCTAAAAAAGAAGTTCACATCAGCACCAATACTACGATATCCTAACACTCAACTACAGTTCATACTAGAGGTTGATGCTTCTGACCTGGCAATTGGAGCAGTTTTATCTCAGAGAGAACAGTTACAAAAACCACTTCATCCTGTTGCTTATTTCTCAAGATGTCTAACTATACCCGAGTCACACTACCCAGTTGGCGATAAAGAACTTCTAGCCATAAAGGTAGCCTTTGAACAGTGGCGACATCTACTCGAGGGAGCTACATACCCAACCATAGTTTACACAGATCACCGTAACCTACAATACTTGAAGTCTACCAAAACTCTTACAGCCAGACAGGTTCGTTGGAATCTTTATTTTTCTAGATTCGATTTTCTTATAACCTACAGACCCGCTGCGAAAAATCGGAAGGCAGACGCACTATCACGATTACCACCAAAAGATTGCTACACCCACTCTCCCCAGTCTGTGATACCTGAAGACAAATTTCTACTCTTTCTAATAGATTCCATTCCCTTATTGCGCCGAGAACAACAAAAGGATACAACGAAACCTCTTCATTTATTATAACTAAACTCTGATGCCCTATACCATCACCAGGGTAAATTATATGTACCTTCTTCCATAGGAGCAACTCTGTTGCATTCTGCACACGATTCTCGATTAGCTGGCCACAGTGGCATTGTTAAAACGCAGGAGATGATAAAAAGATCATACTGGTGGCCCAACATGACCAACGACATCTCAGACTATATTAACAGCTGTTCAGTTTGTGCCACTTCAAAACGAACAAAACAGTCACCCTATGGATTGTTGCTACCAATTTCTACACCCAACAGACCATGGCTTGATATCGCAATGGACTACATTGTTGACCTACCCAGATCTTCTAATAACACCACCATAATAGTGGTTGTAGATTTGTTTAGTAAAATGATACATCTCATTCCATATCATAAATTACCAACAGCTGCTGAAACCATACAAGTTCTCCTTACCCATGTTTTCAAGTTACATGGATTACCACAAAGGATTCTCACAGACCGCGGATCGCAATTTACCAGCACTCTTTGGACAGAATTCTGTAAATCATTTTCGATTGAAAAAAAGCTCTCATCATCATATCATCCTCAGACCAATGGTCAAACTGAAAGGTGTAACCAATGGGTTGAACAATTTCTACGGACTTACTATCATTACAACCAGGAATCTTGGTCAACTCTACTCCCTTACGCGGAGTTTGTCTTTAATAACACCATCCATGCCACAACTAAGCAAACACCGTTCTTTGTTAACTATGGTTATCATCCATCTTTCCAACTTCTACCAGGAAACGACAACTCAGTTCATATCAGCGATTTAACCCAAACTATTGCTTCAAATTTCATCACTGTACGTAATGCAATTGAGGAAGCCAAACGGATACATAAAAAATATTATGACATGAGAAGAACCCCTGCTCCACATTACTCCCTTGGAGACCTTGTCTGGTTGTCTACCAAGAATCTGCGCATGAACACTCCGTCCAAGAAACTCTCTCCATTATATATAGGACCTTTTCCTATCATCAAAATCATCAATGACAATGCTGTGCGTATTCAGCTGCCTATTAACCTCAAAATACATCCGACATTTCATGTCTCCCTCCTGAAACCATACCGGACGGTTCGGGGGGGCTCTTCCCAACAACCTCTACCGCAGGTATCTGTTGACCCTAACATCGAATATGAGGTTCACTCCATTCTAGATTCCAGAATCTACCGTGGCATCCTGCAATATCTTATAAGGTGGAAGGGGTATTCAGAAGAGGATGATTCCTGGGAACCTGCCAGTAATATCTCGGCCCCTCGACTCATTTCTCGGTTCCATCAGAGGAATCCTGATAGACCCCGTTCCTGAGCCCCGGAGTGGCTCCTTGAGGGGGGAGTCCTGTCATGTTCACAGCTATTCATCTGCTATTCTATGCAGTTATTGTATTAACTCACTTGCAAATAGTACTGTTTCTTTAATAGTCTGACATCCAGCCTATAAAAGGCCTCCTCCCACACTACTCTTTGCTTGGTATTGGATTGTAGTTTGCATTGTCTGCACTCCTTCCCAGCCTCCTTTGAAGCAACCTCAGAACTCTCTGTTCAGCTACGGAACTCTAAGCCGCTTGTCAGCTGTTTTCACTAATCCCGGAAGTATCAGAGCGGTGACGTCACACGCGAACCTTTGCCGCATCTCGTGGACTGAGTCTGTTTGCTCGCACTAAGTTCTTTCTCCTGCAGTTAAGCTTTAACTGCTCAGGTACCTCATTCAGCCACTTACCTGTTATATGTTTCAGCAATATACACTTAATACATTATATTACACTGTGATCGATCTACTCAGTGTCATACTAATTACACCTCAGTTGTTATATTTTTCTCTGTGTTAACACCTTTTTCATTGGTGACTTGTTGTGCTTATGCTGCTGCATTTATTCAGTGATTTATTCACATGTGGCAGCTATAGAATATCCACAGCATCCTTCACCAACTATTAAACTGCATTGATTAACTGTGGGTTCTCACATTACATATATTGTAATTGATGTTACCACCCAAATAACAATCTCTGCAAACACACTTACTAAAATTACATTTATCTCAGCAGCTGTGGTTCACTTAGATACTCACTTTTATTTCAGACATCACACAGCCAATCGGAATTAAGGTCGAAAAAATCCTATTGGCTGATGCAATCATCCAATAGGATTGAGCTTGCATTCTATTGGCTGATTGGAACAGCCAATAGAATGCCAACTCAATCCTATTGGCTAATTGCATCAGCCAATAGGATTGAACTTCAATCATATTGGCTGATTGCATCAGCCAATAGGATTTTTTCTACCTTAATTCCGATTGGCTGATAGAATTCTATCAGCCAATCGGAATTGAAAGGACGCCATCTTGGATGACGTCACTTAAAGGTACCATCATTTAGTAAGAAGACTCCGGATGAAAAGGATGCTCCGCGTCGGATGTCTTGAAGATGGATCCGCTTCGTGCCGGATGAATGAAGATAGAAGATGCCGACCGGATGAAGACTTCTGCCCGTCTGGAGGACGACTTCTGCCCAGCTTGGATGAAGACTTCTGCCCGTCTGGAGGACCACTTCTGCCCGGTTGGATGAAGACGTCTCCCGGTAGGGTGATCTTCAGGGGGTTAGTGTTAGGTTTTTTAAGGGGGTATTGGGTGGGTTTTAGAGTAGGGTTGGTTGTGTGGGTGGTGGGTTTTAATGTTAGGGGGCATCTGTAATTTTTTTTACAGGTAAAAGAGCTGATTAATTTGGGGCAATGCCCTGCAAAAGGCCCTTTTAAGCGATATTTGTAATTTAGTGTAGGGTAGGGCTTTTTTATTTTGGGGGGGCTTTTTTATTTTGTTAGGGGGATTAGATTAGGTGTAATTAGTTTAAAAATCTTGTATTTTTTTATTATTTTCTGTAATTTAGTGTTTGTTTGTTTTTGTACTTTAGATAATTTTATTTAATTTAGGGAATTAATTTAATTATAGTGGTAGTGTTAGGTGTAATTGTAACTTAGGTTAGGTTTTAATTTACAGGTACTTTTGTCTTTATTTTAGCAAGGTAGTTTATAGGTAAGTATTTAGTTTTAAATAGGAATAATTTAGTTAATGATAGTAATTTTATTTAGATTTATTTAAATTATATTTAATTTGGGGTGTTAGGGTTAGACTTAGATTTAGGGGTTAATAATGCCGCGACATTGGGGGCAGCAGATTAGGGGTTAATAAATATAATGTAGGTGTCGGCGATGTTGGGGGCAGCAGATTAGGGGTTCATAAGTATAATGTTGGTGGCGGCGGTGTCCGGAGCGGCAGATTAGGAGTTAATAATGTAGTTGTCGGCGATGTCGGGGGCGGCAGATTAGGGGTTAATAAGTGTAAGATTAGGGGTTCATGTTAGGGTGTAGAAATAAATGTATTTTCCCCATAGGAATCAATGGGGCTGCGTTAGGAGCTTTACGCTGCTTTTTTGCAGGTGTTAGGTTTTTATTCAGCCGGCTCTCCCCCATTGATACCTATGGGGAAATTGTGCACAAGCACGTTCAGCCAGCTCACCACTAACGTAAGCAGCGCTGGTATTGAGGTGAGATGTGGAGCAAAATTTTGCTCTACGATCACTTTTTTTTGCGGTTAACACTGGGTTTATAAAAAACAGTAATACCAGCGCTGTCTGTAAGTGAGCGGTGAGCATAAACTGCTCGTTAGCACCACACAGCTTCTAACGCAAAACTCGTAATCTAGCCGTTATTTAACTAACAAACTTGATAGTCCACAGTTTGCTCATACCACATATGAGTCATTTTCCATAGCTCTGCATAGTCCTCCGAGAATGGGTATGACCCTGATCTCCAACCACTCCGCACTTTACACATGTATAACCTTTATTAGATTATCAGTTCTACATAGGGTTGTGCTTATTTGGAAGATAAAACGGTATAAGAGTCCTTAAGGGTCCAGGGTGGTGTATAAGGGCTGGTTCATGTCTCTGGGTCTTGGGGGAGACCGTCTCCGCCAGTGTTGTTTGGCAATTGTGTGGTGATGTTTGTAGTGTTTGTGGAGCTAGATGGATGGGGGGGGTTATGTCCTCCCACAGAAATCTAGCATCTAAAAAGAAGGGCAGTTTATTACGTTTAAGATACCCATATTCCTCCAAACTTAAAAGTTCGGCTGTTCTCTCCAGCCATATCTCCTTTGTTGGTGTTGCTGGCATTTTCCACGCCCGGGCAATCAGCGACCTGGCACCATTGAGACTAATCTGTACTAGGAGAGAGCGTAGTTTACAGGATATATTGGGGGTGCCGTTCAATAGTGCTATTCTGGAGTTTAATTTAAATGAGTTCCCTGTCAATCTCCGGAGGTGCATCTCTATTTCCCTCCACAATGGTTTTATTATGGGACATTCCCACCACATGTGAATTAGGCTGCCCGGCTTCCCGCAAACCCTCCAACATGTTTGAGAGGATTCAGGGTATATAGTGTTCAATCTCGTCGGGGTTAGGTACCAACGGGAAATGTTTTTATAGTTCAGCTCGAGAATCTGAGGGGACGTGGAGGATTTGTTTGTGCTTTGAAATATGCTAAGCCATTCTTTTTGATCTATGTTACAGTTGAGGTCCATCGCCCATTTGTGTGTGTAGGCATGCATGTGGGTTTTTTGGTATTCTATTAATAATTGGAGAGAGGCGGAGAGTGGGACCCTAATTGTTATACCCTTATCACATAGTTTCTCAAAAGGTGTCAAAGGGCGCAGGAGGTCTTTCCTATGTTGGGAAGTCTGTAAGAAATGCTGGAGTTGCGCATATTTGAGCCAGTTCATATACCTTCAATCTGCTATATCTTCCAGTCTATTTCTATCTCTCAGTTTGCCCCCCTCCGTAAACCTGCATAGTGGGATTGTGTATCCCCATTCCGTCAATCTCCTATAACCCTTGCCGAGGCCTCCTACCATCTCCGTGTTGAGTACTATTGGGAACAGAGGTGCCCTGTCTGATGAGATATGTGGGTTGTGATTTTTAACTTTCTCCCAGTCTTTAAATAAGTGTTTATGTATGTCCAAGTGATCACATTGTTTTGGCCGTAGGTCAGGGGGCACCCAGCACAGCGCATGCACTAAAGGGGCCTGCAGAATATGGGAATCGATAGATACCCAGGCTTTGTGGGCACCTGAACCATGCCAATCCAATATTCTCTGGACAGTCACAGTGTGGTAGTATTCCTTGATCTTTGGAAGCCCCAAGCCTCCCAACATTGTGGGTCTGTAAAGGGTATTCCGGTTAACCCTAGGTCTACATTTGCCACATATGTAGGAATAAATTTGGCTTTGTAAGCATGTCAGGAACCAGGTAGGAAGGTGTATCGGAAGGGCCTGCAGAATATAGAGAATTTTGGGGAGAGTGGTTATTTTAATAGATTGGACCCTGCCCCACCATGAGAGAGGCCTAGCCTCCCATTTGTTAAGGTTGTTCCCATTTGTTAAGGTCGTTGAGTGTTGTGTGTAGGAGCGCTTCATAATTCTTTTTAAAGAGGGTAGTATAACGTGGGGAGATATGTATTCCTAAATATTTAATTGTCTCAGTCTGGAGGCGTAAGGGGCACATCAAGGAAAGGTTGTGAAACTCAGTATCGCTAAGGGATATATTTAGAATTTCAGATTTGGACTTGTTTACTAGAAAGTTGGATAAGCCTCCAAATCAGTCAATCTCTGACATTATGGCTGGGATAGTGCTTGAAGGGGACGATATAGAAAAAAGCACGTCATCTGCATACATTACAATCTTAAAGTCATTAGGACCTATTGTGATACCCTTTATATCTGTATTTGCACGGACGTAGGAGGCAAATACCTCCAACGTAAGGATGAATAATATAGGTGACAGGGGACACCCCTGCCGTGTCCTGTTTTGGATGGGGAATGGGTCTGAAAGCATACAGTTTGCTCTGACTCTCGCGCTCGGTTTGGAGTATAGGCTACATATACATGTTATCATATTTCTACCGGATCCCATTGTTTCTAATTGCCAGTTTGTTCTATCGAACACTTTCTCTGCATCTGTTGTCATTAGAACTACTTTGATATTGTGGAATTTTGCATATGCTGTAAGGGTTAGCGCTCTAATCGTATTATCTCGGGCTTCTCAACGTGGGGTGAAACCTACCTGATCTGTATGTATGAGTTAATTTAAGACTTTATTTATACGATTTGTGAGAATTTTGCTGAATATTTTTATATCTGAATTTAACAGCGATATAGGCCTATAGTTCCCAGGCTGTTCTTGTGGTTTGTCAGGTTTTATAATTACTGAAATATGGGTTGGACAGCATTTCTGGCGAGAAGTCTGTAGTGTCATCTATGGCCTGAAACAGGGTCAATAAGTGGGGTGCTAAGAAATGTTTGAACGTCTTGTAATAAGAGTTAGTGAACCTATCCGGGCCGGGGCTTTTGCCTGTGGGGAGAAGTGAGATCACATTCAAAATTTATTTCATATTGGCCTTTCTAGCTCCTCTATTTGGGCTTTAGTTAACGTATTTAAGCCCGCCGCTCTGACATATTTTTGCATTTCCTCGATGTGTGCCTGGGAGTTAGGGGATTCCAAGTTATATAGTTGTGTATAGAAATCTCTAAAGCCGTTTGCTATGTCTGTCAGTATATGGCCGGGTTATAACACAATATATTTAATAATTATCCTTTAAACTGAACCCCAATAAAATATGCATATACTAGAAATAATAAAATTAATATAAATTCCTGAATTCTTTTTATTAGTTGATATCTATGAACACATTGAAATATATTTGTAGGAACCAGAATATGAATCAATATTATACACGTTTAAAACTATTAAAATATGCTATACTCTTTACAAAGCTCATACAAGTTTACCTTTAAAACTAGCCTTATTCACAATAGCCTTCCAAATCAGAGTTGCATATAAAAAAATCACAATGAGACTTAAGATAGCAGCTACTAACATTCAGCAATACAATTAACAGTGCTAAGTTAAACAATAGGACAATATAAACTTTTATTAAAACATCAGAAATTGTAAATATTATTTGTGCCAATAACCAAACTCTGAGTTATAACTCTATATTTGCACAGATAAAACAACTTAGCATTAAGGCTATATGTTTAACAATACACAGACTATGAATATAAGCTAAAATACAAACTGCTCTTTTTAATCTATCAACTATACTTTAAACGGCAGTGACTATGCATATATTTGTGTTAAAATATTAATGTAATTAATAACCTTTATATATATACTTTACCAAATAAACAAATCGATATCCGGTTTCCAATGTTTCTTAACAGGTCCAATCTCACCTCAGAATACGAATAAGTATATTTTGCCATTAATGAGAAAAGGTAGGTGTCAGGGTTTTTTCCCTGTTGTTTACCATATGCTGCTGGCAGCCATTTTACTCACTTCTCTTCCTGACTATGGTGCATTGTGGGGGATGCTGCTCATTTCCTACACTTCCTTTTATGGCCAGACTGGTGTGCATCATCCATGTGAGACAGGATGCAGTCTTAGGATTGTGATGTCATCACTTATTATTTAAAGGGCCTCTGTTCAGTATGCTTTGCCTTTGCGTTGTCTCAAACCTGTTTGTGAGAGTTCCTGTGTATTACCTGGCTGCCTGACGTCCTTCCTGGTTCCTGATCCCTGGCTTGTTCCTGATTCCGGCTCATCTGACTATTTGCTTTGGCTCCTGACTCGGCTCGTCTGACTACCAGCTCTGGTTTTGACTCTTGGCTTGTTATTTGACTTGTGGACTTTTTATTATTTTTTGCTATTAATAAAGGTGTGATTATTTTTGCACTTCTCATCTCAGTCTGATTCCTGGCACCCTGACATTGCGCAAAGGCCATGAATCCTGATGGTGCTAATAATCCACCTTTACCTGCCATCATTTCCAGGATGGAAGAACAGGATCACTGTTTGGATCAATTTGCACTAGCCTTGCAAACCCTGCTGACTCGCACTGCACATTTGGACCAAAGTGTGCCGCAAGTTATGGCTGCTCCTGTTTCCGCTGCTGCACCTATGCCTACCAGGAGCATGTCCGGTTCTGCACCTCTACCTCAGCGATATGGAGGCGATCCTATTCAGTGCAGAGGGTTTTTGAACAAGGTGGGCATTTACTTTGAGATGTTACCTCAGGCGTTTCCCTCTGACAGAGCTAAGGTGGGATTTCTCATCTCGTTACTCTCTGACACAGCTCTTGCCTGGGCTAATCCCTTGTGGGAGACTAATAAACCTGTGATTTCAAATTACCCTGAATTTGATGTTCTGGCTCGCTCCTCCTCTGCTGCTAAACGACTCATGTCCATTCAGCAAGGTACAAGATCTGTTGCTCAGTATGCTATTGAGTTCCGTACGCTTGCCGCAGAGGTAGGTTGGAACAATGAAGCCCTTGTTGCCGCCTTCTTTCATGGGCTCTCTGATGCGATTAAAGATGAAGTTGCTGCCAGAGATTTACCAGAGGATCTCGAGGCATTGGTGTCTTTTTTTGATCCTAATTGACATCAGACTCAGAGAGAGGCCCTCTTTCAAGGAGCGCTTGCGGAAGCCTCCTGTTCCGTTGTCTCCTACGTGTTCGTTCCCACCCATGCCTCCCTCTCCTCCCATGCCTCCTGGTCCCGAGTCACCAGGTACTGCTTAGCCAATGCAGTTGGGATTCACACGTCTCTCCCTGGCGGAGAGGGCCTTTAGGAGGAGGGAGGGGCTCTGCCTCTATTGTGAGTTACAGGGCCACCTTTTGAAGTCTTGTCCTACACGGCCGGGAAACGCTCACACCTAAGGTCCTGTTGGGGGCAGACCTTGGGTGGTTTATCCTCATCCCCGGAACCGCTTATGGAGAAACCTTTTGTCACGGTTGTCCTTTCCTGGGTGGACTCCTCCATAGTCACTCAGGCTCTTGTTGACTCCGGTACTGCAGGCTATTTCATTGACAGTACTTTTGTATCAAAGCACTCCATTCCTGTTTTGCCTCGGTCCGTTCCGCTTGCTATTGAGGCCATTGATGGCAGGCCCCTTCAGCCCGCACTTGTTACTCACTAAACTGCTCCATTGTCCATGGCTGTTGGGGCTCTCCATTTTGAAACTCTCCAGTTCCAGGTGATAAACTCTCCGCATTTTCCGGTTGCTCTGGGTTATCCCTGGCTCCAAAAGCACAATCCCAGTCTCGACTGGCGCAGGTCCGAAATTTTGTTGTGGTCCCCGCAATGTATTTCCACTTGTCTTCGCAAACCAGTTAAAGTCTTGTGCACTTCTTCGGTATCTCAATTGCCAGAGGAGTACCGAGAGTTCCTAGACTTTTTGGCAAGGTGCGTGCCGGTACGTTGCCTCCTCACTGGTCTTACAATTGTGCCATAGACCTGCAACCCGGAGCTATTCCTCCTCGGGGCCGGGTGTACCCTCTGTCTGTTGCAGAGAATTGTGCTATGGAGGAGTATGTTGCCGATGCTCTGTCGCGGGGAATCATCCGCAAATCCTGCTCTCCTGCAGGGGCTGGCTTCTTCTTTGTGAAGAAAAAGGGTGGCGAGTTAAGACCATGTATCGATTATAGGGGTCTTAATCATCTTACCATTAAGAATGCTTACCCTATTCCGCTCAATACGGAACTCTTTGACCGCCTCAAGGGAGCTACGGTCTTTACTAAACTTGATTTGAGAGGAGCGTACAATCTCGTTAGGATTAAGGAGGGTCACGAATGGAAAACAGCATTTAACACCAGGAGCGGGCATTATGAGTATCTTGTAATGCCCTTTGGCCTATGTAATGCTCCTGCTGTTTTTCAGGAATTTATTAATGATGTCCTACAAGATATGTTGCAACAGTGTGTTGTGGTGTACTTAGACAACATCCTCATACACTCACCCACACTTGAGGCTCATCGTTCTGATGTTACACAGGTTCTTCAGAGACTACGTGAGAACGGCCTGTTTTGTAAACTCGAGAAATGTGAGTTCCATCAGACTCAAGTAACCTTCCTAGGTTATGTTATCTCCGTTGCAGAGTTCTCCATGGATCCTGACAAGTTATCTGCAGTTCTGCAGTGGCCTCGCCCAGTTGGTCTTCGGTCTATTCAACATTTTTTGGGGTTCGCCAATTACTATAGAAAGTTTATTAAAGACTTTTCTTCCTTGGTCAAGCCTATCACAGACATGACCCGTAAAGAGAATGATCCACTCCATTGGTCACCTACTGCCATTAAGGCCTTTGATAGTCTTAAGACTGCCTTTGCTGCCGCTCCAGTTCTGGCTCATCCTAACCCTGTCCTGCCTTTTGTTCTTGAGGTCGATGCGTCTGAGACTGGAGTAGGTGCCCTCTTGTCTCAACATCCTACGCCTGATGGTTCATTGTATCCGTGTTGTTTCTTCTCTAAGAAATTGTCTCCAGCGGAGTGCAATTATGAAATTGGCGACAGGGAATTACTGGCCATAATTTTGGCACTCAAGGAATGGAGGCATCTTCTCGAGGGTACTAGCGTGCCAGTGCTCATTCTTACTGACCACAAGAATTTTACTTATCTAACCCAAAATGTTTGTCGCCCCGACAGGCCAGATGGGCGCTATTTTTGTCTTGGTTTAATTATGTGGTCTCCTACCTGCCTGGTAGTAAGAATGTTAGGGCTGATGCCCTCTCTCGACAATTTTCACCTCTGTCCAAGGAGGAGTCTGTACCTACTCCTGTTATACCTCCTGACCATATTTTGGCTACCATACGTACTAATTTGACTTCTCCCTTGGGGGAGGAGATCCTGGCTGCACAAACCAATGCACCTCCTGAGAAACCTAGTGGTAAGTGTTTTGTTCCTGAGAATCTTCTAACTAAACTTTTGCACACTTACCACTATCCTAAAGCTGCAGGTCACCCAGGCAAGAACCAAATGATTTGGTCTGTCAATCGACAATTCTGGTGGCCAGGTCTTGATTCTGATATTGCTGCGTATGTTGCCTCCTGCTCTTTTGTGCACAGAATAAGACTCCTCGACGTCTTCCTGTGGGTCTTCTTCAACCTATTGCTAACATCTTTCCATGGACTTCATTGTCAAGCTCCCTGTTTCCAATGGCAATACTGTTATCCTTATGGTGGTTGACCATTTTTCTAAAATGTCACATTGCATTCCCTTGATGAAGCTGCCTACCGCTCAGGAGCTTGCTTCGATTTTTGCCCGGGGGGTCTTCCGTTTACATGGGTTACTCAAGGAGATAGTGTCGGACCAGGGTAGCCAGTTTGTCTCCAGATTTTGGCGTTCCTTTTGTGCTCAAATGGGGATCCAGCTTTCCTTCTCCTCGGCAAATCCCCCTCAATCCAATGGGGCTGCGGAACGATCTAATCAAGCTCTGGAACAGTTCCTCCGTTGCTATGTCTCAGATCACCACAATAATTGGTCTGAACTGTTACCTTGGGCAGAGTTTGCTCGTAATAGTGCTATTAATGCTTCCTCCAAGTTATCCCCGTTCATGGCGAATTATGGGTTTCAACCATCCTTGTTGCCCGATTCATTCATGTCTCAGGGTATTCCGTTTTTGGAGGAGCATCTCCGGCAACTCCGTTCCACGTGGGTAAAGATTTAGGATTGCCTTCATCGTTCTATGCAGCGCCAAAAGTTCCAGGCTGATCGTAGGCGTCTGCCTGCACCTTCCTACCAGGTTGGTGAGAGAGTTTGGCTGTCCTCCCGCAACTTGAACCTTCGTGTGCCTTCCAATAAATTGGCTCCCTGTTATGTTGGTCCTTTTCGAATACTCTGATGGGTTAATCCTGTGGCCTACGCTCTTGACCTTCCTCCTGCTATGCGCATCTCCAATGTTTTTCATGTCTCCCTCTTGAAACCATTGGTTTGTAATCGGTTTATCACTGTGTTGCCTCGTCCCCGTCCTATCTTTGTTGACAACCATGAGGAGTATGAGGTCAGCAGCATGATTGACTCTCATATGTCCAGGGGCCGTGTACAGTATTTGGTTCACTGGAGGGGCTACGGTCCGGAGGAGCATTCTTGGGTTCCCTACTCTGATGTTCATGCTCCCGCCCTCCTCCGTGCCTTCCATGCCCGTTTCCCCAATAAGCCTTTTGTAATCCCGCGGGGGAGGGGTCGTTGAGGGGAGGGTACTGTCAGGGTTTTTTCCCTGTTGTTTGCTGGCAGCCATTTTACTCACCTCTCTTCCTGACTATGGTGCATTGTGGGGGATGCTGCTCATTTCCTACACTTCCTTTTATGGCCAGACTGGTGTGCATCATCCATGTGAGACAGGATGCAGTCTCAGAATTGTGATGTCATCACTTATTATTTAAAGGGCCTCTGTTCAGTATGCTTTGCCTTTGCGTCGTCTCAGACCTGTTTGTGAGAGTTCCTGTGTATTACCTGGCTGCCTGACGTCCTTTCTGGTTCCTGATCCCTGACTTGTTCCTGACCCTCTGTTTTCCTTGTTCCTGATTCCGGCTCATCTGACTATTTGCTTTGGCTCCTGACTCGGCTCGTCTGACTACCAGCTCTGGTTTTGACTCCTGGCTTGTTATTTGACTTGTGGACTTTTTATTATTTTTTGCTATTAATAAAAGTGTGATTATTTTTGCACTTCTCGTCTCAGTCTGATTCCTGGCACCCTGACAGTAGGCCAGATTTGCTAGAGTAATGGTATTTCAAACGCCCAGTAACCAGTTACAAGTTTAGCTTAGCAGCATCTGTCCCTTCTCCTATATTGCATTAAGCTTATATATGTTTCCATCATAGGTGAGAATATGGGAGGCCCTTTTGGAAAACCTGCTTTGTTATTGGCCTTTACGGAGCTGAGCATGGATTGGATATCTGGGATATCTTATCGGATTGGCCCTGGGAAATTTCATTTTTAAACAGCCAAAAGGCCTTCTGGCTGTAATTCTCGCATGACAACACCGGGGGGCAACATGACAAACAAAACAGATTAATTCTTAACATTTATCTTTGCTATATCTGAAATATCTCCCATATAATGATCATTTTAAACAATACTATAACATTGCATTAATCAATTACAATATTAATTATAGATTGGGTAGTATCATATCATTTTCCTGATTACCCCAATACCAAGCACCTTATGTTTTCAACATTATATTATATCAAAGTAATTATACTGTTAATTATTCCAAAATTATAGCATTTATACATCTGTTATATTTTCAGAGATGTGTTTAAACTTTCATAAACATTAAGTATATAATCAATTGACATGACTCAGATCATAAATAAAAAGAGAGAAGCGCTCAACCTGGAAACAAACAATAGCATAATAGCTTGTTCTATGGCTAGTTACCACCCAAGAAGCAGCCTCTTTTTGCTCAACATGTGCCTTTCACAGAGAAAAACTTTCCTGAAGCATATCAGTCTGATCCTGACTTCACAGTACAGTCCAGCCCCGAAATACCAGGCAATCCTTCTCTGAACGAGAGAAACAGCAAAACCCCAGACGTACGTTTCGGCCTATTGTGGGCCTCGTCAGTGAGGTGCAGCCATATCCCTCTAGGCACACTGAGCAACGGGTCCACGTCTGGATTCCCGCATCACACTTAGGGAGACTTCCCAAAATGTCATAATTTGCATAAATAAAAAGAGAGAAGCGCTCAACCTGGAAACGAACAATAGCATAATAGCTTGTTCTATGGCTAGTTACCACCCAAGAAGCAGCCTCTTTTTGCTCAACATGTGCCTTTCACAGAGAAAAACTTTCCTGAAGCATATCAGTCTGATCCTGACTTCACAGTACAGTCCAGCCCCGAAATACCAGGCAATCCTTCTCTGAACGAGAGAAACAGCAAAACCCCAGACGTACGTTTCGGCCTATTGTGGGCCTCGTCAGTGAGGTGCAGCCATATCCCTCTAGGCACACTGAGCAACGGGTCCACGTCTGGATTCCCGCATCACACTTAGGGAGACTTCCCAAAATGTCATAATTTGCATAAATAAAAAGAGAGAAGCGCTCAACCTGGAAACGAACAATAGCATAATAGCTTGTTCTATGGCTAGTTACCACCCAAGAAGCAGCCTCTTTTTGCTCAACATGTGCCTTTCACAGAGAAAAACTTTCCTGAAGCATATCAGTCTGATCCTGACTTCACAGTACAGTCCAGCCCCGAAATACCAGGCAATCCTTCTCTGAACGAGAGAAACAGCAAAACCCCAGACGTACGTTTCGGCCTATTGTGGGCCTCGTCAGTGAGGTGCAGCCATATCCCTCTAGGCACACTGAGCAACGGGTCCACGTCTGGATTCCCGCATCACACTTAGGGAGACTTCCCAAAATGTCATAATTTGCATAAATAAAAAGAGAGAAGCGCTCAACCTGGAAACGAACAATAGCATAATAGCTTGTTCTATGGCTAGTTACCACCCAAGAAGCAGCCTCTTTTTGCTCAACATGTGCCTTTCACAGAGAAAAACTTTCCTGAAGCATATCAGTCTGATCCTGACTTCACAGTACAGTCCAGCCCCGAAATACCAGGCAATCCTTCTCTGAACGAGAGAAACAGCAAAACCCCAGACGTACGTTTCGGCCTATTGTGGGCCTCGTCAGTGAGGTGCAGCCATATCCCTCTAGGCACACTGAGCAACGGGTCCACGTCTGGATTCCCGCATCCCTGAGTGGCACTGGCCTTGTGGACAAGCACAGAAGTTTTTCTAGCTATTGTTCTGTCTCAGTGAGTGCGTCTCTCTATTTTCTTGATTTTATGTAAATTACTCTTAGGTCTCCCTAAGAGTAAAAGGGGGAAACCAGACGTTGGACTCCTTGCACACATGCCCTAGAGATATGCAACTGCACCTCACTGACGAGGCCCAAGAGAGGCCGAAACGTACGTCTGGGGTTTGTTGTTTGTCTTGTTCAGAGAAGAATTGCCTGGTATTTCGGTGCTGGACTGTCATTGGGCAGGATCAGACTGATATGCTACAGGATATTTTTTTCTCTGTGAAAAGGCATAGTGTGCAAAAAGAGACTGCACCCTGAGTGGCACTGGCCTTGTGGACAAGCACAGAAGTTTTTCTAGCTATTGTTCTGTCTCAGTGAGTGCGTCTCTCTATTTTCTTGATTTTATGTAAATTACTCTTAGGTCTCCCTAAGAGTAAAAGGGGGAAACCAGACGTTGGACTCCTTGCACACATGCCCTAGAGATATGCAACTGCACCTCACTGACGAGGCCCAAGAGAGGCCGAAACGTACGTCTGGGGTTTGTTGTTTGTCTTGTTCAGAGAAGAATTGCCTGGTATTTCGGTGCTGGACTGTCATTGGGCAGGATCAGACTGATATGCTACAGGATATTTTTTCTCTGTGAAAAGGCATAGTGTGCAAAAAGAGACTGCACCCTGAGTGGCACTGGCCTTGTGGACAAGCACAGAAGTTTTTCTAGCTATTGTTCTGTCTCAGTGAGTGCGTCTCTCTATTTTCTTGATTTTATGTAAATTACTCTTAGGTCTCCCTAAGAGTAAAAGGGGGAAACCAGACGTTGGACTCCTTGCACACATGCCCTAGAGATATGCAACTGCACCTCACTGACGAGGCCCAAGAGAGGCCGAAACGTACGTCTGGGGTTTGTTTGTCTTGTTCAGAGAAGAATTGCCTGGTATTTCGGTGCTGGACTGTCATTGGGCAGGATCAGACTGATATGCTACAGGATATTTTTTCTCTGTGAAAAGGCATAGTGTGCAAAAAGAGACTGCACCCTGAGTGGCACTGGCCTTGTGGACAAGCACAGAAGTTTTTCTAGCTATTGTTCTGTCTCAGTGAGTGCGTCTCTCTATTTTCTTGATTTTATGTAAATTACTCTTAGGTCTCCCTAAGAGTAAAAGGGGGAAACCAGACGTTGGACTCCTTGCACACATGCCCTAGAGATATGCAACTGCACCTCACTGACGAGGCCCAAGAGAGGCCGAAACGTACGTCTGGGGTTTGTTGTTTGTCTTGTTCAGAGAAGAATTGCCTGGTATTTCGGTGCTGGACTGTCATTGGGCAGGATCAGACTGATATGCTACAGGATATTTTTTCTCTGTGAAAAGGCATAGTGTGCAAAAAGAGACTGCACCCTGAGTGGCACTGGCCTTGTGGACAAGCACAGAAGTTTTTCTAGCTATTGTTCTGTCTCAGTGAGTGCGTCTCTCTATTTTCATAGCTCCATCTGAAAGATAGAAAAACCATGTTATATATACTTCAACAATGGGATTATCACAATTGCCATTTAATCTATTACAAAATTTTAATCTATCTCCCATATATACATTCATTTCTATGCAGTGTTTAAAATTATACAAAAATCCAGCAAATTATAGATTGTTATATAGTTATTTAAATTTTCAGGCTGTATAAAAAAAATGTTTGAATTCAAGTAGTCACACTATAACATGTGTCTTTGCTGGTCAACCTTCATTGCTTCAATTTCACAGCAGGGATCACTTTACAAATAGTTGTCACAAATGACAATCCCTTAAAATATTTGTGTTTTCAAACCTTTTCTTAGACAGATCGACTCCTTACTTTGGCAGGAAACCCATATATGGGCATGCACCTCTGAGACTCCATCATGCTAATTTCCATTTCCTTGAAATTGTGAGCATCTCATTAGGCTTTAAATTAACAGTTTTAGACATTTACGTCTCTATTCACTGTATGGGGTAAAGGATGTTTTGAAGTGACTTTTATGATTCATCCTGTGTAATTAAAAACAGAGGGGCTAAATTTCACACAGTGCCATTTGAAGCTTTTAGAAACTAACGCATAGATTTAGAGTTTTGCGTTAGAGGGGGTGCGTTAGCTACACGTGGTTTATTTCTAACGCACAGAGTTTTTTAACATTGGTATTTAGAGTTTATAAACAACCTTCTAACGCGACTCCTAACGCGTATATTTCATACGCGGAATCACGCCCGCGTTAGACAGTCTCCCATAGAGATCAATGAAAAATCAAGAAAAAGCTTTTTCCACCTAACACTCGATCTAGCGAGAAATACGCACTGCTCGGTCATATGACGTATACCACATAATGCACAACAATAACACACTGCAAATGTCAGAACAACAATCACAAAACAAAGCACACATGCATTACACATTCACAAGCGGGGAAGAAAAAAATAAATAAATAAAATAAAGGGAATACGCATATACTTTACGATACGGAAATACGGAAAATAAAAAAAAGGAAAAATAAATGCACACTCATACACAAGCAAAATACTCGCATTCAACATTACTATATATTAGGACAAACATACATATACAACACTTCACAAATAAGACACCATCGCAATTTAACATTAACACATAATACTATGGCACAATGTTATAGAAAACGAGCACTATGACATCATCGCATTCTACACATTCCACAAATACTAACTCGAAATGAGCATGCGCAAATTCACACTACTAATAAACATTGCACACATACTAATTACTAACAAAGCACACCTGAACACAATTTACAACGCAAACCGGTACATCATTAAACATTTACACAGGGTATATAAGCACCACACAAGCATGGCTTCTTTGACTGTGTTGATGGTGGGTTTTTGGAGATTGGAGAGTTGAGATTTAGTGAGTTATTGTGAGAGTTAGTGCGAGTTAGTGTTAGTGTGAGAGAGTCAGTGTTATTGTGAGTGAGTTAGTGTGAGTTAGTGGTAGTGTGAGTTAGTGGGCGCGTGAGTTAGTGGGAGCGTGAGTTAGTGGGAGCGTGAGTTAGTAAGAGAGCGTTAGTGAGCGACAGTTGGTTTGGGTGAGTGTGCGAGTGCTTTTTCTGTATACTTAACACATTTACACGCAAACACATTCAATACATACATACACTTATCAATAACACTACATACACTCCATACCCCATACCCTCTCATACTACACTCCATACCCCATTCCCTGTAGTCCCATTCCCTTTCATCCCATTTCCTCTATTCCCATACCCCATTACCTCTAATCCCATCCCCATCCCCTAGTTACATTTACTTTACATATCCTCCTTTTAGTCTTATTATACATTTTGGTTGATTAAATACTCCTTACCCTCTTTTATTTATATCCCTTTCACACTTTCAGCACTTTTTTGGGCTTTTGAGTTCTTTATTTTGACCCTCTTTCATTTGGGCACACTCACTTTTTTTAGGAGTACTTGGGGCTTAGTTTAGGGAAGAGATGGAAGAGGAGGGCAGGCAGGAGATTAGTCAGGGGAGAGGTAGAGGGGGGAGGAGAGGAACAGGACAGGAAGGGGGGCAGGAAGCGGGGGTGGAAGCGGTGGGTGGACCCAGCCACTTGGTTCAAGATGAACAAGTAGCTGGGCCCAGTGGCAGACAGAGTAGGGCTTCACAGTCCGGGAAACAGAGGGCACCATCACAGGGGAAGGCCAAGGCGACTAGGGAGGCGAGGTTCACTATGGAGGAGAAGGAGGTCCTCGTAGAAGCCTATATGGGCAGGTATAAGAGGCTGCAGGCTCAGAAGACCACCCCGAATGAGAAGAGGAAGCTCTGGCGGGAGATAAGGGATGCAGTTAATGCAGTGGGGGGCCGTAACAGAGATATGGACTCTATTAAACATCGTTACCTGGACTGCAAGATGGAGCTGAAAAAGAAAATAACCAGGGAGTACCAACATGCCACAGGGACTGGTGGCGGGCCTGCACTGATAGTTGAGTACTCCCGATGGGAGGAAATGTTGCCTCCCAGCATCTCCGAGGTGGCCATAGTCGGGATCGGAGGAATCGATACCGGGAACCTGCCACTCTCATCTGACGGTAAGCTCATTTAAGAATCTATTAACATCCGAATGTATTTTAGGATAAGATTAATGCTATTACGCTGTTTAACACATTATTACGTAAATGCATTCACAATGACCTTGCGATTACATTACTATCTAGGCTATAGGTTAGGTGTGCATTTAAACAGACTGAAAACAAACGCAATAACATTCAGATTGACCAGAGAGATATCACAAATACGGTTTGAAAAATGCAGAAATCGTATTGATTGTTAGATTTCAAAGTGGATTAATGAGGCTGCATTTGTAATTCTATTGTAAGCAAAAGTATTTACATCTTTATTTGAAAATATGATAATATATACATTTCTTTCTTTTGGCAATATACAGAGTCTGTGGAGGAGGCAGCACACCAACTACAGGCTCCTCATTTTCCCCGGTATGAGAGTGGTGGGGATGAATCGCCACCTCGGAGAGAAGAGGCCCCCCCTGCACAAGAATCAGAGGCCCCCCCTGAATCAGAGCCCCCCCCTGAATCTGATGAAGAGGCCCCTGAAGCAGATGAAGAGGCCCCTGAAGCAGAGAAAGAGGCCCCTCAAGCTCCAGCAGGCCGCCGTGCACCAGCAGGCCGCTGTGCACCAGCAGGCCGCCGTGCACGGGCAGCCCGCTGTGCAGAACAGGAGGAGATAGCCGAGGTGCGTGTGTTACTTGACTACATTGAACAGATGCGTACCTCCCGGATGGAAAATATCCAAGGGAGAACTCTGATTATCGAAGAGCTTCGTGGCATTAGAGAAGGACAAACACAAATTATAGAGATCCTTACAAGAATAGAACAAGGACAAAACCGGAGTTTACAGCTACAAGAAGCTATGTTCAATTTCTTCCGGGAGGCGCATGCTGGGCCATCTGCTGCTGGGCCATCTGCTGCTGGGCCATCTTCTCCTGGGCCATCTTCTCCTGGGCCATCTGCTGCTGGACCATCTTCTCCATCTCCTCACCTTGGTCATCCCAGTACTCCTCCTTCCACTCTTCCCACAACGTCTCCGATGAGAACTCGTCGGAGGGGGCAGTTGCCCCTCCCAAAGTCTCAGCCTCGTGGGAAGAGGGGAAGGAAGAGGAAGTATTTTTGGAGATATGTTTGTTTTGTATTTATTTAATGTGTAATGGATAGGTATGTGATGATGTGGTTTTCATACACTTGTGGACCACACTCTGTATATAATCTGCTTCTATGGGACCGGGTCCATGGAGGCAGATTGTTTGCAGAGTGTGGGTTATAAGTGTGTGGACACCACATCATCACATACCTATCCTTGTTCATGATATTGATTGGTTTCTGTGATGTGATGTCCAAACTGTTTCCCTAATCTCAAACAAAATGACCATTACAATTATCCATGATGGCATATTACTGTTTGAATGACAATAACACAGCTTAAAGGGACAGTCAGAACAATATTGTTTACAAAGAAAACACTGTATTACGCATTATCAAGTTTGAAACAAAAACATGGAGAAATACGTGTGACTTATGTGCTTACCCTTGTATCTATGCCTATGAAAACTGACCACTTATTTGTTGTTCTGACATAACATTTTACACAATCAATGATCAATACAGGGTAAATATGCTGTATGAGCCCAAGGTTTTCAATATCCAAATGCTATCAAAATGCCCTCTACTGGTCAAAATGCATTCTGATTACATGCACTCTTCAAGCTCGAAGAAATGAGCACACGTTAGCTAGCAAATAAGAATAACCAGAGAAAAATGATTAATTGGTGAGAAACGTGTGATATTATTTTTATTTGAAAAAATGCTTTTTTACTAATGCAAATCATTATTTGTTTTCTAGACTGTCCCTTTAAAAAATTACATATGCTAACATATACTAATATTTGGTGATTGTTGGTATATCTACATGTACTTGTTCAAAAAAGAAATATTGGAATAAAATTTCTATTGACGTGTTAAATAAAGTCTATTTTCTTAAAGAGACATTATTGTGTTTGAATTATTTTAGAAACACATTTGTTTTAACAAGGAATATGGTTTAAAGTCCTTTTATGAGTGAATAAACAAATATATGCTCACAATAATATATTTGGAGACTAACCAATGTGGAACTCATACATGATACAACAATCAACATTTGCATTAAAGGGACAGTATACAATCTTTTTAAGAGAACTGAATGTAATAGACACTACTAGAAACCACAAGATTAACATATACTGATATCAAAATCAATCTGAAAAATCTTTAAACACTTTCAAATAAAATCGGTTTATCTATCCTGAAAAGATAGCTGTAAAGCCCATTCCAAGTGTAAAACAACACAATACCCCTTCATTAGCATATGAAAAGACTCTTTACACAAATAGGAGCAAGCTGGAGAAGGTAGCGGATGGTACTCACATCAAACTTTGAGGCTTGGCGATGAGTCCGAAAATTAATTAAATGTTATTTGAACATAAGCAAAAGTAGACATGTATTTGGTTAAAAATTAAACACAACACAGTTTTTTTTCATAAAAAGGAACATATTGTTGACAAACATATTAAACAAGATGGGCTATATTTAGGGATTTGCACTTGCCTCGAAATATCTTATGCCTGAAAACATTTTGCTTTCATTCGTTTATTCAACCAGACATCCATCAAAAGAGAATGTTGTGTTCTTTATCAGCTATGGGTCAACAATGTTACATGATGCACACAATCCATACTCGCCATGGTTTTAAACTTGTCTTCTCATTCACAAACGTGGGTTATGTGCAAAATCAAATATTGCGTGACTACGTAATACATTCAGACGCTTTTTACACCTTTGCATGTGACGTCTTAACATGGCGCATCATTGATCGCGTCAAAATGCCATCCAATAAAAGGCGCATCCTTGATCGCGTAAATACGCCATCCAATAAAAGGCGCATCCTTGATCGCGTAAATATGCCATCCAATAAAAGGCGCATCCTTGATCGCGTAAAAACGCCATCCAATAAAAGGCGCATCCTTGATCACGTAAAAACATCAGCCAATACAAGGAATCATTGGACAGCCTGGCAGGTGACGTCTTAAGCAACATGGCACATCAGAGATCGATGAAAAACCGAAGCCAATACAAGGACTCAGTTGATAGCTTGGCATATCAATAAGAAACTTATTTATATTTTAGCAACTAGTATGTGTCTACATTGCTATCTAGGAATGTCACGCTAGATAACAAAATACTGTGATATATGAAATACATTATAGAAAATAAGGAGATATTTCATTAGAAGCAGAGGATTTTTAACTAAAACTAAACTATTTAGCAAGCAGCATTTTTTAAATAGACATGAAAACAATATTTTAAGGTTACACGATTATGTACAACATTGCAATTTGAAATACATTGTAACAATAAATGTAAATCTTTGGATTATTGTGTTTCATGTCCCTTTAACTGAGAATTAATGCTAGGAGATGCATTCTGAAAATAGGGATGTGTTAGATATTATATGTTAAAGGGACAGTCAACCCCAGAAAATTTGTTGCTTAAAATATAGCTAATACCTTTATTACACATTACTCATTTTTGAACAACAAACACAGTTATATATTAATATACTTTTTACTTCTGTTATTATCTTGTATCTAAGCTTCTGCTGACTGCCCCATTATTTCTGTTCTTTTGACAGACATGCAGTTTAGCCAATCAATGCTCACTCCTAGGTCACTTTACGTGCATCAGCTCAATGTTATCTATATGAAACATATGAACTAATGCCTTATAGTAGTCTAAATGTATTCACATTAGAGGCAGTCTTCAAGTTCGAAGAACTTAGCATATCAACTTCCTAGGTTTACCTTTCAAATAAGAATACCAAGAGAACATTGAAAAATTGTGAATAAAAGTAAATTAGGAAGTTGGTTAAACTCGCATGCCCTAAATGCCTTAAATCATGAATCATCTATTTGGACTTGACTGTCCCTTTAACTATAGCTATGGTGTACATCTTTAACATTTAAAAGGTACACATGATAAATACATATGTCATTGATGTTTTCAGATATGTTTAGATTGTTTTTGAATAACAATAATGACACATGTATTGATCAAACGTGTCACTTATTCAAGTTGAAATATGGTCAGGCTACCTATAGCCATATATCGTTGGAGAATTCATTTTTAAAAATATTAATATAAAGATATTCATCATCTAAAATATGCGCATAACACACAGTGATTGATTTGGTTACATTACTACAATAAGATATAATTGAAATTGGAATACATGTGCTGTCAACATTCAAATAAGATTTATTTTAAATAAGATTATATGTCCTTGTTCATGTAAAAAGGACAAAAACGCTTTAGAAATGGAGATCCATTCCTTAGCAATTGTGGTCAGCATCACTTAAAGGGACAGGAAATACCAAATAAAAAAAAAGGATCCACAGAGAGAATACTATTTCCATAAAAAATAACACTTTACAGAGATTATCTCATTGCATCAATCCTGGGATCATTTGTTAAAGGTGCATCAATTCATGCAGAGTTTACAAATTAACACATGGATGTGAAATTTAAAATATATCTATATACAAACATCAAGATATATATATACATATATAAAATCATTATTATGCTAATCATAATCTTGCAAAGATAAAGCTTTACGAAAACTATATCAAGAAAATGAATCGAATTAAATTGGAGATGTAAATATTAAAGTAATTTACAATTGTATTACATATATGATTCCAGAAAGACCATTACTTGGTTTCAGGTCCCTTTAAGGATTAACCACATAAACTAGAAATTTCAATCAATGACATGAATAAAGAGGACAAAGAATCGTGGAATGACATGTATTTTATTAGTATGTCAGAAAACATCAACAATTTAAAAAAAAAGAAATGTTGAAAGATCATTAAAATTGGAGCCATTTGACAAGGTAAAAGAGTGCATCACAGTCCTTGGAGAGAGAGGGCAAGGGCCTGCACAGCCCCATTGGAGCCATTTGACAAGGTAAAAGAGTGCATCACAGTCCTTGGAGAGATTGGACAAGGGCCAGCACAGCCCCATTGGAGCCATTTGACAAGGTAAAAGAGTGCATCACAGTCCTTGGAGAAAGTGGACAAGGGCCAGCACAGCCCCATTGGAGCCATTTGACAAGGTAAAAGAGTGCATCACAGTCCTTGGAGAAAGTGGACAAGGGCCAGTACAGCCCCATTGGAGCCATTTGACAAGGTAAAAGAGTGCATCACAGTCCTTGGAGAGAGTGGACAAGGGCCAGCACAGCCCAATTGTAGCCATTTGACAAGGTAAAAGAGTGCATCACAGTCCTTGGAGGGAGTTGACAAGGGCCAACAAAGGCGAGCACAGCCCCATTGGAGCCATTTGACAAGGTAAAAGAGTGCATCACAGTCCTTGGAGAGAGTGGACAAAGGCCAGCACTGCCCCATTGGAGCCATTTGACAAGGTAAAAGAGTGCATCACAGTCCTTGGAGAGAGTGGACAAGGGCCAGCACAGCCCCATTGGAGCCATTTGACAAGGTAAAAGAGTGCATCACAGTCCTTGGAGAGAGTGGACAAGGGCCAGCACAGCCCCATTGGAGCCATTTGACAAGGTAAAAGAGTGCATCACAGTCCTTGGAGAGAGTGGACAAGTGCCAGCACAGCCATATTGGAGCCATTTGACAAGGTAAAAGAGTACATCACAGTCCTTGGAGAGAGTGGACAAGGGCCAGCACAGCCCCATTGGAGCCATTTGACAAGGTAAAAGAGTGCATCACATTCCTTGGAGAGAGTAGACAAGGGCCAGCACAGCCCCATTTTAGCCTTTTGACAAGGTAAAAGAGTGCATCACAGTCCTTGGAGAGAGTTGGCAAGGGCCAGCACAGCCCCATTGGAGCCATTTGACAAGGTAAAAGAGTGCAACAGGCACAACAAGAAACAAAAAAGGCCAAATGGCAACAATAACAAACAAATATGTAACGTGGACGGAAGAATCTTAAGGCGACCTTGGAGCATCTCCAGATACTCCACTTACTGGGCATCACCTTCATTGTCCGTTTCATGCTCTGCTCCAGATTCAGGCATTGACTGTAAACACCTAATATGGCGGAGAGTCAAATGCTGAACCTGGAGCCATTTGACAAGGTAAAAGAGTGCATCACAGTCCTTGGAGAGAGTGGACAAAGGCCAGCACTGCCCCATTGGAGCCATTTGACAAGGTAAAAGAGTGCATCACAGTCCTTGGAGAGAGTGGACAAGGGCCAGCACAGCCCCATTGGAGCCATTTGACAAGGTAAAAGAGTGCATCACAGTCCTTGGAGAGAGTGGACAAGGGCCAGCACAGCCACATTGGAGCCATTTGACAAGGTAAAAGAGTACATCACAGTCCTTGGAGAGAGTGGACAAGGGCCAGCACAGCCCCATTGGAGCCATTTGACAAGGTAAAAGAGTGCATCACATTCCTTGGAGAGAGTAGACAAGGGCCAGCACAGCCCCATTTTAGCCTTTTGACAAGGTAAAAGAGTGCATCACAGTCCTTGGAGAGAGTTGGCAAGGGCCAGCACAGCCCCATTGGAGCCATTTGACAAGGTAAAAGAGTGCAACAGGCACAACAAGAAACAAAAAAGGCCAAATGGCAACAATAACAAACAAATATGTAACGTGGACGGAAGAATCTTAAGGCGACCTTGGAGCATCTCCAGATACTCCACTTACTGGGCATCACCTTCATTGTCCGTTTCATGCTCTGCTCCAGATTCAGGCATTGACTGTAAACACCTAATATGGCGGAGAGTCAAATGCTGAACCTGGAGCAGAGTATGAATGGTGTCATTCATCCTTCCCAGGAACATCGAGTTCCTCAGCACGGCCTGCTCTATACGCAAAAGAGTTTCGAGCATGAGCCATGCTGAGTCACAACCTAAAAAAAAAAAAAAAAGAATAATATTAATGTTAATTACACAACATAATATAAATTGAGAAAATATACATTTGAATTTTAAATCCAAATCATTCTTACAATCAAATATTCAATATTTCTTCTCTTCACATGAAATATGTTCTTAATACATAAACCATTAAAGGTACAGTTTACTCCAAAATGTTATCCCCTGTAATTTGTTGACACTGATCCACTTTTCCTGCTTGACTCTATGGGGGGAGTTATCAAGCAGTCAACTTTTCTGCCTTCGCCGGCCCAATACGCCCGCCTAAGCTCGCCTACCTTCGCCGCCGCGGACCTGAAAAAATACGCCTAAGTTATCAAATAAAGCTGTCAAAAAGCCGCGGGGCGATGAGCAGCGGACTATGAGAGTTATCACTCATCCGATCTCGCTGCTCTTCGGCTTTTTCCCAGCTTTATTGCTAGCCTGTCACTAAGCACTCACACTAAACTGCACTGTTCTACCCCCTATACCGGCGCCCCCGGAGCCCCCCGCAACTAAATAAAGTTACTAACCCCGAAACCGCCGCTCCTAGACCCTGCCGCAACTATAATAAATGTCTTAACCCCTAAACCGCCGCTCCCAGAGCCCACCACAACTATAATAAAAGTCTTAACCCCTAAACCGCCGCTCCCGGAGCCCACCGCCACCTACATTATACCTAGTAACCCCTATCCTGCCCCCCCTATACCGCCGCCCTCTATAATAAAGTTATTAACCCCTATCCTGCTGATCCCGCACCTCGCCGCAAATAAATAAATAGTTTAACCCCTAAACCGCTGCTCCCTGAACCCGCCGCAACCTATATTAAATTTATTAACCCCTATCCTGCCCCCCCTACACCGTCGCCACCTATAATAAATTTATTAACCCCTATCCTGCCCCCCACTACACCGCAGCCACTGTAATAAAATTATTAACCCTTAAACCTAAGTCTAACACTAACCCTAACACCCCCCTAACTTAAATATTAATTAAATAAATCTAAATAATATTTATCTTATTAACTAAGTTAATCCTATTTAAAACTAAATACCTTTAAAATAAAGCCTAATATAGCTACAATATAAATAATAATTATATTGTAGCTATCTTAGGATTTATTTTTATTTTACAGGTAACTTTCAATTTATTTTAACTAGGTACAATAGCTATTAAATAGTTATTAACTATTTAATAGCTTACCTAGCTAAAATAAAGAGAAATTAACCTGTAAAATAAAAACTAACCTAAGTTACAATTGCACCTAACACTACACTATACTTAAATAAATTATTCCTATTTAAAACTAAATACTTACCTGTAAAATAAACCCTAACATAGCTACAATATAATTAATAATTAAATTGTAGCTATCTTAGGATTTATATTTATTTTACAGGTAACTTTGTATTTATTTTAGCTAGTTAGAATAGTTATTAAATAGTTATTAACTATTTAATAACTACATAGCTAAAATAAATACAAAATTACCTGTAAAATAAATCCTAACCTAAGTTACAATTAAACCTAACACTACACTATCATTAAATAAATGAAATAAACTACCTACAAATAACTACAATTAAATACAATTACATAAACTAACTAAAGTACAAAAAATAAAAAAAGCTAAGTTACAAAAAATAAAAAAAAATAAGTTACAAACAGTTAAAAAAATATCACAACAATTTTAAGCTACTTACACCTAATCTAAGCCCCCTAATAAAATAACAAACCCCCCCCAAAATAAAAAAAATGCCCTACCCTATTCTACATTAAAAAAGTTCAAAGCTCTTTTACCTTACCAGCCCTTAAAAGGGCCTTTTGTGGGGGCATGCCCCAAAGAGTTCAGCTCTTTTGCCTTTAAAAGAAAAATACAACCCCCCCAACATTAAAACCCACCAGCCACATACCCCTAATCTAACCCAAACCCCCCTTAAAATAACCTAACACTAATCCCCTGAAGATCATCCTACCTTTAGTCGTCTTCACTCAGCCGAGCCACCGATGGAACTGAAGAGGACATCCGGACTGGCAGAAGTGATCATCCAAGGGGCGCTGAAGAAATCTTCCATCCGATGAAGTGATCCTCCAAGCAGCGCTGAAGAAATCTTCCATCCGGGCAAGGTCATCTTCCAAGAGGCGCTGAAGAAGTCTTCTATCCGGGCGAGGTCATCTTCGAAGCCGGGTCTTGAATCTTCATCCCGCCGACGCGGAACATCCTTCTTTCCCGACGGACCACCGACGAATGAAGGCTCCTTTAAGGGACGTCATCCAAGATGGCGTCCCTTCAATTCCAATTGGCTGATAGGATTCTATCAGCCAATCGGAATTAAGGTACTGAGCCTATCTCGATATGCTTTTCAAGCAAAGTATGTCAAGATAATCGGATAAGAGAAGTAAATACACTCTTTAAATCTCTTAAAGGGACACTGTATCCAAAAATTTTCGTTCGTGATTCAGATTGAGCATGAAATTTTAAGGAACTTTCTAATTTAATCCTATTCTCAAATTTTATTCATTCTCTTTGTATATTTATTTGAAATGCAAGAATGTAATTTTAGATTCCAGACCATTTTTTGCGAACAACCTGGGTTGTCCTTGCTGATTGTTGGATAAATTTATCCACCAATAAAAAAGTGCTGTCCAGAGTACTGAAACAAAAAGGTTAACAATTAGATGCCTTCTTTTTCAAATAATGATAGCAAGAGAACTAGGAAAAATGATAATGAGTACATTTTTTTGCTTAAAATTGCATGCTCTTTCCGAATTTAAAAAAAGATATATTTTTGAACAGTCTCCCTTTAAGGATATTTTGAATTCATGTCCCTTTAAGGAGACATTTCCCAATAATGCTTGAAAGATCATAAACCTATGCACCTTCCTTTCTCAAACTTAGTATAACATGTGACTAAAGCATATTTAGATTACCTTCTGGATTGTTTTCAACACTGTGAATGAAATATATATTCTAATGGCTCTATTTCGCCGTCTTCATCTTAGAGGGACATTAAGCTATATGTTCTTTACGTATTTTGAAGAATAATAGATATTTAAAAAAAAATCATATTTAGTTTTATTCTCTCATTAGCTTTTAAGTATATATATTCTTGGATTAAAAACATATCTACATCGGCTATTTATGCCGATTGTTGGTTGCACATAGATGCCTTATGTCATTGTCTAAGACATGTGCATTGATATATCTTTTTAAAAGTATATTTAAAGTCTGAATGTAATTAAATAGTACATTCAAAATATTTAATAAATAATTTTGTATTGTTTAAAATTCAATACACAATATATTTTTGGAATGTCCCTTTAAGGACCAAACCATTAGGAATATGTTGATTTAACATTGTAGAAATAAACTAAAGGGGAATGAAAATACATATAGATATGTGATGTCTAACCAAGAGGTAAGCTAAAAAGTTATGTGAAATTATATTACAAACTAGCTAGAGTTAAATGACCCTTTAAATGACTCCACTAGAACAGAAAAAAACAATCAATATGGCATCCAATAACTAGCTTGTGCGAAATATGAAGTTAACTGACTTACCATTTTCATGATTTTTAAAGCTAGATTTATGAAAATAATGTTTTTGTATACCTAAGGAAGATACAAGATCTGATAAAACACATTTAAAAATCAACCACACTGTCACTTTAATGTAAGTGAACCACTTTCCCTTCTTAAAAGTGAAAATAAGAAAGTTGTTATGTCGAATTCTGACTACATATCCTAAAATATTAATTTTTTTTAACATCTATAAATTACACAATAAAATCATCGATGGATTTCACTCCAAAATTAATTGATAAAAGCTACTTGACTTTAACATTCTCTGAATAAGTGGATTTAAAAAAATTAATGCAATACATGATGCCTAATTTGATATTATGCATGTGCTTGTCAAATAGACAACTACCAGTCATGGGAGTCAAATATTTTTTTATTGACAGATTATATGGATATTTATTATAATCTGTTCAAAAGATGGTCTTTAATAAAAAGTTTATTATTCGAAATTTTTAATATAATTTTTGTTTTGATTTTTTATATCAAAAAAATAAATAGAACAAGTGTAATTCATCACAGATGAAAATCTGTAAAAAAAAAAAAAAGAAAGAAAAAAACAGTTATTTAATACACACGTTGTAAAATATTCATTAAATAAAATAAATTTAAAATCATCTTGTGTCTATGCTCTAACTTTGTGCAAAATTTTAACAAGATATTTTGGATTCTAAAAACCAAACATCAAATCTATACCTATACATCATTTCAAATAGCATTATATTGTGTAATCAATATTACATTTAAATATCAGCATTTCAAAATATACCAAATAATGCATATAACATTTTAAAAATTTAAAATACATATATGTATGCTGAACATAAATGTAATATTTAATGTCCATTCAAATACCTCTATATCAACTATAATATGTATTCCTTTGTCTGATTGTGATACAGAAGAATCCAATTATGAACAAAGTAGGGGTAATGTATGTAAGCTACAAATATTCTAATATAGGACATGTATATTTTAAAAATATTTTACATTCTTCTTCTTGTGATTCTTAACTAGCATGCATTGGGCAAACCAACCTGGATTATGCATGGTCTTTGAAAGTCAATTCTCTAGAAAAAAGTTTATCTTCAATAGGTGTCTTATTCATAATTTCCAAAATAGAGGACTGAAATACCATCTAAAAATAAAAAAAATAATCTAAGTGTCTCCAATAGGATGCCTCCACAGCCTTATTCCATCAAATAGTTGCCACTTACCATGTGAACATGTCTTTGTATGGTTTTCAAGGTCAGCACATTTGAAAGACAATGCCAGACATGATCCCATTGGTATTCTTCACTTTCAATCTTGGATTCTTCACTTTCAGTCTGGGAATTCATCACTTTCAGTCTTCGAATTCTTCACTTTCAGTCTTCGAATTCTTCACTTTCAGTCTTTAGATGCAGTCATCTCCCTAATGGCAGAAAAAGTGTGATAAAAATATTACTACAAGTGTGTGAATCAGTTCTCTCTGTTCTCCCTCTCCGACCCCCCATTTCATAAATAATTTCTGTCACTAGCTTACTAAGCGTGTGTAGCATCTTGTGCTATGTTCTATCAATCAAGTGTGAAGATGAGTCATATTGAGCAGAACGAACCTCTAATGTGTGACTTTGAATCTGACTTTGAACCATAGTCATGCTAGAGGATAGTCATGCTAGAGGATCCCTTTCTGAGTATTTAAATTTTAAGTAATGTGTAAACTAAATACTAGTTTTGAAAATGTATGCCATATGATGTATTTTTGTTTAAAATTCCTGCAAGCCACAGTCCATACATTTATACTTACCAGCTGATGTTGTCTTTAAAAACCAGGTGGCAAAGACTCGCTACAGGACCCAATGACCAGAGCATCACCTATATTAATAAATGAAAAAATTGTTATCATTTGATGAACAATCCTAACATGTTTGCACAATTCTCTACTTGTCATTTCCCAAGAGTTCACATCTATTGACAATACTCCAATCTAACTTCTCTTATTTACCGTCTGAAGTCGCGGTTGATGATGTCTGCTCTGACATTGAGCCCCTCGTCCCGGAATGGCCCCTCTAGAACAGGCTCGTCCTCCTCATCTTGGAGGAGGCGTTTGGGCGCCTGGACGGCCTGCAGCATCCCAGCCCGCTGTGCAATATTATGCAGGACGTACTGGAGGGCTCCTCCCGACCTGTCAAGGCACCGGAATCTCATTTTGAGGAGCCCAAACATTCTCTCGACCACAGCCCTAGTTCTCTTGTGCGCCCTATTGTAGCGCTCCTGAGCCTCATCAGTAAGGTTACGTAACGGTGTAATGAGCCAAGGCCGGCTCATGTAACCAGAATCACCTATAAATTATGAACATAACAAAATTAAAATTTAATCCACAAAAATGTAATTATATTAAACAAATTTATTTGTGTACACGATAATCCAATAACAAATGTTTAAATTTAAAAAAAAGTTCAATCTTATTCTCCATCTTCCCATTTAAGGTAAGACATGCTACATATGCGTATTTTGCATAAACCAGACCTTTGCTAAAATACAAACTAAATGGTTAAATTGCATTTTCAATCTGCCCATTTAAGCTAAAACATGCTACATATCTGCTTTGAGCTAAAACTAGACATTTGCGGAAAGAGACAATGACATGGTTAAATTACATTTGCTATCTGAGCATTTAAGGTAAGACATGCTACATATGCGTATTTCGCATAAACCAGACCTTTGCTAAAATACAAACTAAATGGTTAAATTGCATTTGCTATCTGAGCATTTCAGCTAATACATGCTACATATGCGTATTTCGCATAAACCAGACCTTTGCTAAAATAGAAAACAAATGGTTAAATTGCATTTGCTATCTGAGCATTTCAGCTAATACATGCTACATATGCGTATTTCGCATAAACCAGACCTTTGCTAAAATAAAAAACAAATGGTTAAATTGCATTTGCTATCTGAGCATTTCATCTAATACAGGGAGTGCAGAATTATTAGGCAAATGAGAATTTTGACCACATCATCCTCTTTATGCATGTTGTCTTACTCCAAGCTGTATAGGCCCGAAAGCCTACTACCAATTAAGCATATTAGGTGATGTGCATCTCTGTAATGAGAAGGGGTGTGGTCTAATGACATCAAAACCCTATATCAGGTGTGCATAATTATTAGGCAACTTCCTTTCCTTTGGCAAAATGGGCCAAAAGAAGGACTTGACAGGCTCAGAAAAGTCAAAAATAGTGAGATATCTTGCAGAGGGATGCAGCACTCTTAAAATTGCAAAGCTTCTGAAGCGTGGTCATCGAACAATCAAGCGTTTCATTCAAAATAGTCAACAGGGTCGCAAGAAGCGTGTGGAAAAACCAAGGCGCAAAATAACTGCCCATGAACTGAGAAAAGTCAAGCGTGCAGCTGCCAAGATGCCACTTGCCACCAGTTTGGCCATATTTCAGAGCTGCAACATCACTGGAGTGCCCAAAAGCACAAGGTGTGCAATACTCAGAGACATGGCCAAGGTAAGAAAGGCTGAAAGACGACCACCACTGAACAAGACACACAAGCTGAAACGTCAAGACTGGGCCAAGAAATATCTCAAGACTAATTTTTCTAAGGTTTTATGGACTGATGAAATGAGAGTGAGTCTTGATGGGCCAGATGGATGGGCCGTGGCTGGATTGGTAAAGGGCAGAGAGCTCCAGTCCGACTCAGACGCCAGCAAGGTGGAGGTGGAGTACTGGTTTGGGCTGGTATCATCAAAGATGAGCTTGTGGGGCCTTTTCGGGTTGAGGATGGAGTCAAGCTCAACTCCCAGTCCTACTGCCAGTTTCTGGAAGACACCTTCTTCAAGCAGTGGTACAGGAAGGAAGAAGTCTGCATCCTTCAAGAAAAACATGATTTTCATGCAGGACAATGCTCCATCACACGCGTCCAAGTACTCCACAGCGTGGCTGGCAAGAAAGGGTATAAAAGAAGAAAATCTAATGACATGGCCTCCTTGTTCACCTGATCTGAACCCCATTGAGAACCTGTGGTCCATCATCAAATGTGAGATTTACATGGAGGGAAAACAGTACACCTCTCTGAACAGTGTCTGGGAGGCTGTGGTTGCTGCTGCACGCAATGTTGATGGTGAACAGATCAAAACACTGACAGAATCCATGGATGGCAGGCTTTTGAGTGTCCTTGCAAAGAAAGGTGGCTATATTGGTCACTGATTTGTTTTTGTTTTGTTTTTGAATGTCAGAAATGTATATTTGTGAATGTTGAGATGTTATATTGGTTTCACTGGTAAAAATAAATAATTGAAATGGGTATATATTTGTTTTTTGTTAAGTTGCCTAATAATTATGCACAGTAATAGTCACCTGCACACACAGATATCCCCCTAAAATAGCTATAACTAAAAACAAACTAAAAACTACTTCCAAAACTATTCAGCTTTGATATTAATGAGTTTTTTGGGTTCATTGAGAACATGGTTGTTGTTCAATAATAAAATTAATCCTCAAAAATACAACTTGCCTAATAATTCTGCACTCCCTGTACATGCTACATATGCATATTTCGCATAAACCAGACCTTTGCTAAAATACAAAACAAATGGTTAAATTGCATTTGCTATCTGAGCATTTCAGCTAAGACATGCTACATATGCGTATTTTGCATAAACCAGACCTTTGCTAAAATACAAAACAAATGGTTAAATTGCAGTCGCTATCTGCCAATTTAAGATAAGACATGCTACATATCTGCTTTGAGCTAAAACTAGACATTTGCGTAAAGAGACAATGACATGGTTAAATTGCATTCGCTATATGAGCATTTAAGGTAAGACATGCTACATATCTGTTTTGAGCTAAAACTAGACATTTTCGGAATGAGACAATGGCATTGTTACATTGCATTCTCTATCCAAGCATTTAAGGTAAGACATGCTACATATCTGTTTTGAACGAAAACTAGACATTTGCGGAAAGAGAAATAAATGGTTAAATTGCATCCTATAGCTGCACATTACACTAACAGTTTAAGAATACAGTGGCAATTGTCTAACTAATTAACCATGTTGTGCACAAATACTCACCAACGAGATACCCAGGGGGAAATTGTCTTTCCTCAAACTGCCGCCACAGGGAGGACAGAGAGAGGATGCGGGCATAATGACAAGCCCCGCCGAAATTCGCACACACCTGCATAATCCTCATCCGTGCGTCACAAACATACTGTATGTTGAGGCTATGAAAATGTTTGCGATTTCGGAAGGGCAAGTCATCAGCTGGAGCATGCAGCCCAATGTGGGTACAATCAATCGCTCCCAAGACATTGGGCAATTCAGCAATAGCAAAGAATTCCCGCTTCAGGCGCCTCCAATCACCATCATTCTGTGGGAATCCTATGTAGTGCTTACTGATACGTACCATGGCATACAGAAAGTTATCAAACACCCCAGAGAATGTACCTTGAGACAGGCCATGCATGTACATTTCTCCTGATTGAAAACTCCCGGAGGCCAGGACGTAAAGACAACTTAGCATCTTAGTGATGCCAGGGACAGCAGTCCTTATTCTTATACGTGGCTCCAGATGAGGTCTAAGAACATCGTAAAGGCCAATGAGCTGTTCGCGATTGAGCCTATACTTGTCATAAACCTCGAAGTCGCTCATGTTTTCCAAGGTGGGTCTTACCCTGTATACACGAGGACCTCGAACCAGACAAGCCCTTTGTCTCACTCGGAGCCGCCGAGGCTGCCTGATTCTATCAACCGCTACTTGGCCAACAGCAGCACCAGCAGCGTCTACCAGATCATCGTCATCCATATTTGCCAAGCTTAGCAGCACGAAGCCAAACAGCAGAGCAAACACAGCACAAGGAGTAACAAGGTATGCAAAAACACAGAAGCGAATTGATACAATGTCGATCACCATGGACGCTTTGGCCATGTTGTTTGGGGGATTTATAGTGCAATTAGTCCAATGGTAGTGAGTTTGTAATGATTGCTAATTGTATACACTTGTTTGTATGTGAGCGGCGCGAATGCTTTCAAAGTGGGCGTTTTTTAAGGTGTTTGCTGAAATGTTGTTTTCCCCCAATGAATCTCAATGTGAAAGTGTAAAATATCACACATACAGTGCATGTTTGTAATGTTTGATCATATGCATAATAAATATTTCTTAAACGCGATCTTATAGTAAAAAGCACACGTCCAGGCTAACATGAATGAAAGTGCATAGTTGTGTATAATGTGCATAGAATGTGATCGATCAATGTTGCTGCAATATTGTTTGTAAACGATAAAGTAACAGCTGTCATCTGTAGTATTGTATATATAAGTGATTTGCGAACTGTCAATATTTAGTACGCATCCCTTTAAAATCGGCATAATAATGATGTTCCAAACTGTTTACGTATATGTTGTATTGTAGTATTGAGTGCTAAAGTTCTGAAAGGGGCGGTACAGTCGTAAAGCTGTAATGTGTATGGTTGAATCTTCTAATGACGTCATCATATTATTAACCTGCCTGTGTAGTTCTGAAATCCTCATTGTGTTGTTGTATTTGACTACATTGTTATTGTGTGCTGATTAAAATATAAATGTGTGCTTTGTGGTTGCGTGATGCGTGTTATGTACATATACGTATATATTGTGATTGTGTCCCACATATGCTGACTTCTCGAAAGCGGTCTCGCATTGTTGTTCCTTCCCATAAAGTGACAGCTGTAATCTGTTGTAATGATGTTCTTATTGTACGTAATTCCTAATGGTATATTGTGATCGAATCATGATGTTAACAGTATAGTAAAATCCCTATTTTCTGTTTCGTGATTCCTAGAGAGAATGTAATGTGTTTATCCCCCATCATTTGAATGCACATGTATGAGTGAATGATAAAAGTAAAGGATGTGCATCCATGACTGATCATGTGTTAAGCCTATGTAGATATGCTGTTGCTGCAAGCATATGAGTTGAATAAATGAAATGCAATAATAAAGGTAAATGAGAGGTGTTTCCCATTGTCTACTGTTTGTGAATCCTGAAATGCTGCAATTATTTTTGTGTCCGTTTAAATGTGATGTAATTGTTGAAAATGTTTGTTACTAGTGATGTTGATTTGTAGTTGATGTAATGTAAAAGTATCATACAATTTAATGTTGTTGTGAATTTCCCATAAGTAAACTCCATACGTCCACCATAGGGAAATAGCCATTTCTTGATCTATTTGTCATAGCGGGTCTAACGCAGAAAAACATGAGTTATTTTTAGAATTCTAGCGCTGGTATTTTGAGTTTTTTTGTCTACGCTTTTTGCGTGCGTTAGGGAAATCTGTCTGACGCGTACACGAACACGTCTTCCCCATAGAAGTCAATGGAGGCTCAAAATGTGTGTGTAAATAAAATCCAAGACTGGTTTTGAGTGTAAAGTGAGTGACGTCATGGTGAAAAAGTAGCTAAATCGTGTTCATTTTGTAATAAATAAATTCTTTGTGTATGTAATGTGGTGTATATTGTTTGTATGTATCAATGAGTGTATGTTTGTGATAATATCATTAGTTAGATGTAGCTATATGAGTGTCTTTTCCAGTCTGTCAATGTAAGTCAATGGCAAAATGGATTTGTGTTGGTTTTTTTTCTAACACCCGAGATGTCGCAACTTTGATCCTTTCTATTTTGATGGAAAAAAACATATGAAAATTAAATATAGTGTAGTGTTTGTATGAGTGTAAGTGTACTTTGTGTAATATTTGTTTTGTGATTCGTGGATGTTTATTTTGTCGGTAGATGTTAACTCCTGGGTCTGAGCTGTCGGTAGAGATTTCTGCGTTCGGATATTTTTGAGTGTCGGTAAGTAAACTCTAAATACCAGCAGGCGGTAAAAACCAGCGTTAGATGCCCTATACGCTGGTTTTGACGGCTAACGCAAAACTCTAAATCTAGGCGTAAATGAATTATTTGATGTACACAGCCACAGATCTATTAAATAATAATAAGTATACCTGTATATATCATCTAATAATATTTCAAATACCTTGACATAAATCCCCCTTCCAATTCAAATATATGTAAGACACATGTATTTGAATTGGCTTACAGTCAGTGGTATTTGGTGGGTGTCAACAGTATGCATCATAGACAGTCTTTTATGGAGAGAGTCTGTCATTTTTTAGCCCTTATCCTCATCAGTTAGGCATCTTTAAACTACAATATTTCTTTAGTGCATTTGGGGGTATGACACTTCATTCTTCCTCTATGACTTGCAGTTGGGACCTAGAATGGCACGTTCGCAGCTGATTGATATGGACCCATTTATCTATGAAACTTTCATTTTTGGGGATCCGTATTTTATAGGCCACTGGCGATATTTTGTCAGTAATGACAAAAGGACCTTTCCATGATGGAAGAAATTTCTTCTCCCTAACCTGATCTCTTCCAAAGTTATAAAGATAAACTTTATCATTTATTTCATATTCCTTTTTGGACGTCTTGAGATCATAATAGGTTTTAGTGGCAGTTGCAGCTTTCTCTAAATTCGTTTGAGCAAATGCAAAGGCATATTGCAGGTGCTTACTTAGGTTCTCCACATATTGATGTGTATTGGCAGTGTTTATCAAATCCTTGTTTGGCTAATGAATCCGCAAGATCATTGCCTTCCTTATCTGGACCTAGCACCCTGGAATGACCCTTGGTCTTCTTCCAGTGTATAGTTAAATCATTGGATACCACCAGATTATCAATCTTGCAGAACAACTTGCCATGCTTGACTGGTTTATTATTGCTTTTCTGCATGCCATTTCTTTTCCAAGTTGGCAGGTATTCAACAAAACTGTCACGCACATAATTTGAGTCAGTTATGATCACAAATTCATGAATACCATGTTCAATAGCCATTTCAATGTTTTTTAGAACAGCAGTGAGTTCTGTAACCTGACTGGATCTTGGCCCAATGTTGAAACCTATAGATATATTTGGGAATCCATTTGCCCAAGTTATACCAATGCCAGCGACTAATCTGCGCTCATTATCAATAGTGGCATGGTAAGAACAACCATCAACATATACCCAAGGTAATGTTTGACACTGGTCCTCATTATACATTTTATATGGGAAAGCAATTGTTCCTCCAGAAAATCATCTTCTGACAATTCTTCCCCAGGATCCTTAGCAGTACAGTCGTGGAGCTCAGCAAGCCCCTATGCGACTGGATTCTTTTTATTCTGCTTGTAGCGAATTTCTAAAGGCCAGCCTTGTAAGGAAAGAGTCCACGCTGTTATGCGGCTATTAGACAAATTCCCATCTCTTATTCTCTCACTTTGCAAATATAGCAAAGGCTGGTGGGCTGTTTCTACAATAATTTTCTCGCCCTGTATATAGCTGCGGAAATTTTGTAGAGCCCATACAGTAGATAAGAGGGCTTTTTCGCAATTGCTAAATTTTATTTCTACTGGGGATAAAGTTTTGCTCGCATAAGCAATAACTTTGTTTAAATTATCATGCTTTTGGTATAAAACAGCACTCATACTTATATCTGTGTACCTGTTTCTAAGAAGAAAGGTTTACCACCTCAGGGTACGCTAAGCAAGGTGCCTGAGTGAGTTTTCTCTTCAGCTCTCTTATGGCTGTCTCTTGAGACTCATTCCAGTGCCATTTCACATCCTTCTTTAGAAGGAGTAGTAGTGGTTTAGCTAATTCTGCATAATTATCAATGAATTTGCGACAATAATTCGTCATACCCAGGAATGATCTCAATTCCTTTAAGTTAGTTGGGTTTTTAGAATTTACTATAGTTTCCACCTTTTTCTTCTGAGGATTTAGCCCTTCAGAAGTAACTTCATGTCCCAAGATGTTTACACGAGTGTGGCACCATTGAGCTTTTTGTAGGGATAATTTGACACCTGCCCTTTTAAGCTGGCTGAGGACGTGTTTAAGCTCTGTGATGTGTTTTTCAAAGTCTGTGCTTTTAATTAAAACATCATCAACATAAGATAAGGTCCCCCTTTCCAGTGCATCAGGCATAGCCTTATGCATGAATACAGCAAATTCATGTCCAGAATGTATGTATCCAAAAGGAAGTCTCTGAAATGCATACTGGACCTTTTGGAATAAGAATGCCAGCTTATACTGGTCCTCCTAATGTACCTTTATGATCCAATATCCCTGTGCACAATCAATGGCAGTGAATATTTTGGATCCCTGCATTTGTGCTAGGCATTGGTCAATATATGGCACAGGCCAGCCAGACATGTACACTCGTTTGTTTAGCTGTCTTAAGTCAGCACACAAACGTCATTGTCCATTGGGCTTAAGAACACTTAGAATAGGATTATTATAAGAGCTGTGCACTTGTCTGATAATACCTCTTTCTTCCAAGTTCCTTATGATTTCTGCGAGAGAATCATATGAGGCTAAAGGAAGTCTGTATTGTTTAACAAAGACAGGTGGCGCATTGGGATCTGTTTGTATTCTTGCAATGTGCAAGTCTGTAGTACCACGGTCATAAGAATCCCTAGCAAAAATATCCTTGTACTCCATCAGGTGTTCTCGCAGCAGTTGGCATTCATCATCGCTGGAACAGCCATTAGCTAAGGATATTTGCTCTTCGACTATTTGCTGAAATCCTGGAAAGATTTCAGGCTGTCCTATTTCATAGGCTTCTTCCAATCTAGAGGTGAGATCCCCTTGATTATAATTTACATTGCCCCCATGATTCTGGGTGTTGGGGTAATCTTGCTGTTTGATCGGCTGATCAAATACTAGCGAGGCTTCCTCAATTTTACAGATGCCTTCCTCTGAGCTGAAGGGATAAGTAGACTGAATAGTAAATAGACCCTCTGGCATAGAGGCAAATGATTTTTCTATTAATTGTTCTTCAGTTAAGTATCCTTCAGGTATTAGCCCAATTATATTATTCTGGAATCCAAAAGTATAATAACTTGATTCCAGCGCATATCCTATGGTAGTCCCCTTGGATAAGGTTATATCTTGTGGTGTCATATTATGTACAATAACATGTATTGGAATAGTTCCAATATTCACCATAGGAGCATAGGTCATTGTGACACCCAGATTTTGTATTTTATGGGAGAAGCAAATTAGTGTTTCAGAAGTTTTTAAATTCTGACCTTTCATTACCTGTAAGGGTAAAAGAAATTTATCAGCCCCAGCAGGAATTACAACATCGCTAGACACCTGCATATTCACAGCATATGGCAATTGCTGGTTTGATTTCAGGGCTGCATTTTCATCCTGAAATACTTCAGGGTCCCCCTTTAACCTGCTCCAGAGGCAAGAGTTAATCAAATCTATTTGTATGGCATATCTATGTAAGATATCATTGCCAATGTATATTTGATTATGGGGAGTATTTAAAACTAAAAACAGGTGTTTCACTGACTTATTACCTATAGATACAGATAATAAGCACTTAGCTGTGATGTTATAGCTTTCAAACCTGTTATCCAGGCCGTGGATACAGTGGTCTTGGGGAGAAAGATATTTAATCACTTTAGGTTCAGCTATCTGTGCTAATAAGCCTTCGCTTATATAGCTATCTTCCTGTTTTAAGTTCAATTTAGCATATTTTGTTGTACCAAGGTCATGCACTTGCATAGGGATAAATAGATCCTCTTTAACTCTCTCAATCCCTGCGAGGTATTGAGCGTGGCCTCCCCCCTTGTGGAGAGATATGGTTAATACATCGCCGTCTAAGGAAATATTTGCTATCTTTCCAGGCAAAATTTTAAAAGTATTACCATCAGAGCCACTTAAAGGAGTCTGATCATCTATTTGTAGGATAGTGATTTCAGGTACAGAGTTATTCCTGAAATGAATCTCCACAGGATCTGGCTTCTCTTCCACCACGTGACAGTTATGTCGGGGGCGAGATATACCAGATTTCTCATAATTAATAGGCCTTTTAACTTGTGACCAAATTACATTATTTATGCATTCAATTATGGTGCTTAATCGCTTCAGGAGATCACTACCAATAATTAAACGATCAGTTGGCAGATCCACTATAATTAAAGGATGTCTTATGACCCTGTTCCCCATTTTAAATTTTAACCATGCAGTACCGTAGAATTTTAGAGAGTCACCCCCAACACCTATTAGTGAACCATCAAATTCTTTTATTTTAGATTTGTGGGGTGTTAGCTCATTTAGCTGTGTGTAGTACCTGTGGGATAGAATAGTTGCCTGAGATCCAGTATCAATTAATCCCATGATAGGGTTGGAGACTGAATACTGCAGCTCAGCTAATACATAATATCTCCCTGCAGTTTCTACCATTTCACACATAAAATTGGCGTGATTGCACACTTGTGGGCTTCGCCACGCGTTACCTGAATCCGGCGCGTTACCTGATGCAGAAGAGACTTCACTCTTACCGGTCTCCTCTATGACAGGGTCGACTGGGTTCTTGTGTACTGCATCTGTGGAAATAAGGTTAAGAGAATGCTGCAAAGGAAGAGGGATATTTGGGTATCTAACTCCGCCCTCTGACTCTCTATTAAAGTTTCCCTCCCCCTCATCAGCTAAGTTACAGCAGCTCCCTAAATTTACATCATGAGGTGACTGTCTATTTGGGAAATCTATTTCTGACCCAACAGGGGTCCTTTGTCTACATTCTTCCATATATTTCTGCATTTCATACCTGACACATTCTCTAAGGGAGTTAGAATTATTTGCATTATTCTCACTGTTAATAGAGGGGTTTTCATTATGGTGATATGACCTTTTTAAATCACTTAATTCTCTCTGGCTTTGCGCAAGCTGTTTATTTAACTCTTGTATCTTTGCTAGTAAATCTAAGTTTTGCTTATCTAAGGTGGTTATGTCTTTTGCAAACTCATCAATTTTATTTTCGGCTATTTTTAAATTCTCTTTGCATCTACGTGAGGAGCGAATACTACTTTCTAGCTCCTGTATTTGCAATTCTTTCTCTATGAGATATAGCAACATTTCTTCAATAATATATATCACAAGGGGCCAAGATTTTAGTATTAGTTTGTCTCGCTTTTTGAGAACCTTGCATTGATTAATCATTAATAATTCTTGGAATAATTCACTTTTTTCATTCCACCTATCATCATCAATGGCAAGATTTTTAGCCTTAATTTCAAGCATATTCATGTAATCATTGAATTCACACGCAATATTAAACCTCTCTTTAATGTGGCCTATAATGTCCCTCTTAAGGACCTGACCTCGAGTAAAGGGAATTGTTAGGGCACAACCTTCAATGTTATGTACAGAATTAAATGATTCACTTCTGGCTACAGACATTATATTGGCTTAGTATTTAGTTAAATTAAAACGCTAATACAATTTTTACCAATAAAAAGAGAGATAAAAAATTATATTTTAAAAAAAATATATTAATTTTGAAATATGAAAAATTTATATTTTATGAATTTTGAAATATGAAAAAAATTATATTTTTATGAATTTTGAAATATGAAAAATTAATATTTTTGATTAATTTTGAAATATGAAAAATTTATATTTTTATAGATTTTTCAAAAATTAATCTTTAATAATATTTCAAGATGTTAATATTAATCTTGAAATATGAAAAATAAATATTTAAATTTTCAAAAAAAGTTATATTTTCAAAATATTAATTTTCGAAATATGACATTTTTTCTCTTTTTTATAATAATTTCTATTTACTACAAATATATTATATCAATATTATAAATATTAATAATATCTCATGCAATGCCTCCAAATATTATGTCAGTATATGGCTGGGTTATAACACAATATATTTAATAATTATCCTTTAAACTAAAAACCCAATAAAATATGCATATACCAAAAACCATAAAATTAATATAAATTCCTGAATTCTTTTTATTAGTTGATATCTATAAACACATTGAAATATATTTGTAGGAACCAGGATATGAGTCAATATTATACACGTTTAAAACTATTAAAATATGCTATGCAAAGTTCATAAAAATTGCCTTATTCACAATAGCCTCCCAAATCAGAGTTGCATTTAAAATATCACAATGAGACTAAAATATAAACCACTAAACATTCAGACTGGTACAATTTTAACAGTGCTTAGTTAAACAATAGGATAATATACACTCCAATTGAAATACCAGAGTTGTATATATTATCTGTGTAAACAACCAATTCTTATGTTAATTTCTCTAAGCTGAAATAAATTCGTAGTCACTGTTACGGTACCAACTGTATACCAAGGGTTAATGCCAGATGAACAATGTCCTGCATACAGAATCAGCACTTCACAACCTTGATCAGTTTCCCTGCAAACATGAGACCAAGCTCCACATTTCAGGTTTAAAACAGGATAATAATTTTATTTGAAGGCAGCATACAGATTTATACAGGTTTTTGACCCCCCCACAGATGGGGGTTGAAAGAATGTTGTACATTAGATAAAAGGGAGAAGCGCCCTTGACATGATACAATAGGATTATATTACTTAAACACTTCAACCACAGGACACTCTTGACTCTCCTTATCACTTAGGCGTTTTTCTCTCTGGAGGTGATCAAACAATAGAATGCTAAGCATTAATTAGATTGTAGCTGGAGCCAGCCACTTGTGGTTAGAAAATAAAGTTAACACTTTCAGTCCTGACCGAAGGGTCTGTCACATAGCTCCCCCCTTGTGGAACACTCCGGCAGACCCGGCTTGACCCTTTGGCGGGTCAACTTGGGGATGACCGGACTGGGTGGTGGTAGGCATATCAGTTTGCCGGGACAATCCATCGGCATTCCCGTTTAGCTTACCGGGCCGGTAGCTGATGGTGAAGTTATAGGGCTGGAGGGCTAAACTCCACCTCAGCAATCTACCATTGTCTCCTGAGACCCGGTTGAGCCAGACTAAGGGATTGTGGTCCGTTATGAGGGAAAATTCCTGTCCATATAGATAAGGGTTCAACTTTTTCAGTGCCCAGACCAGGGCTAAACATTCTTTCTCCACTGCCGCATAGCTTACTTCCCGAGGTAATAACTTTCTGCTTAGGTATGCGACAGGATGCTCTCCTCCATCCTCCCCGACTTGACTCAGTACAGCCCCCAGTCCATACATGGAAGCATCCGTATGAATGAGAAAACGTTTGTTAGGAACTGGGGCAGCCAAGACAGGGGCATTCACAAGGGCCTGCTTCAGTGCCTGAAACGCGGCTTCACAAGCTGGAGACCACAGGACCTGTTTGGGGAGGTTCTTTTTAGTCAGGTCAGTCAGGGGCTTGGCGATAGTACTGTAGTCGGGGACAAAACGTCGGTAATACCCGGCCGTCCCCAGGAAGGCTAGTACTTGGGTCTTAGTGATAGGTGTGGGCCAGTTAGCCACAGCCTCTACCTTGGCTGGCTCCGGTCTCTGGCTCCCACACCCCACTCGGTGCCCCAAGTACTGTACTTCAGCCATACCTAGATGGCACTTGTCCGGTTTCAAGGTCAGGCCAGCGGCCCGAATCTTGTCCAGTACCAGCCCTACATGGGTAAGGTGTTCTTCCCAGGACCCACTGTAAACCGCAATGTCGTCCAGGTATGCACAAGCAAATTCCTGGAAGCCATCAAGGAGTCTATCCACCATACGCTGGAAGGTAGCCGGAGCATTCTTCATCCCAAAGGGCATGACCTTAAACTGGTACAGGCCGAATGGGGTGACGAATGCCGACTTGGGGATAGCATCCTCGGCCAGGGGAATCTGCCAATAGCCTTTACACAGGTCTATGGTTGTCAGATAGCGCCCCCTAGCAATACGGTCTAGTAATTCGTCTACCCGGGGCATCGGGTAGGCGTCAGTGGTGGTCCTCTCGTTGAGCCGCCTGTAGTCCACACAGAACCGGGTGGTTCCATCCTTCTTAGGTACCAGGACTACAGGGGAAGCCCAAGGACTATCGGAGGGCTCGATCACTCCCAGCCGGGCCATCTCCTGTATCTCCTTCCGCATTCCTTCTCGGACTGCTTCGGGTATACGGTAGGGAGGCTGTCGCAGGGGATTCTGTCCGGGAGTCTCTACTTTATGTACAGCTAGGGTAGTGTAGCCGGGCTCTTGGGAGAACGTCGCCTGCTTCTCCCACAGGAGCTGTCTTGCCTGTACCCTCTCGGTAGGGTTCAACCGGTCCCCTAGCTGCACAAGACTAGTGAGGTCAGTCTGGGGGTCCTTCTCTAATAAGTCGGGTAGGGGTAAGTTCTCTGGGTCGTCTGCAGCAGGGGCACATACTGCGGCTACGTCCTCTGGCCTCTCCTGATACTCCTTCAGCATGTTCACATGAAAGGATCGCTGGATCCTCTCATCTGCACAGCTGGCTATAACATAGGTAGTATCACACACCCGGGATAACACTTTATACGGGCCCTGCCAAGATGCTTGCATCTTGTTGGCCTTCACAGGCTTGAGCACCAAAACCTTCTGTCCAACCTGGAAGACCCGCTGCCGGGCACCTTGATCGTACCACCCCTTCTGTCTTTCCTGGGCCACCTGGAGATTCCCTCTTACCATCAGAGACAGTTTCTCCATGCGGTCCCGGAGTTCCAGAACATATGGCACGATGGGGGTTCCCTCCTGCTCTATCTCTCCCTCCCAGTGTCCTCTAATGAGGTCCAGAGGGCCACGGACTCTTCTCCCATAGAGTAACTCAAAGGGAGAGAACCCAGTGGACTCCTGGGGCACCTCCCTGTACGCAAATAGCAGATGAGGCAGGAATCGTTCCCAGTCTCTGCAAGTGTCCGTGAAGGTCCTCAGCATCTGCTTGAGGGTGCCATTAAAGCGCTCGCAGAGACCGTTAGTCTGGGGGTGATAAGGCGAACTGAGCAACGGTTTAATGCCGCACACCTTCCACAGCTGCTGGGTGAGCACCGCGGTAAACTGGGTCCCCTGATCAGAGAGAATCTCCTTAGGGAACCCGACCCTAGTAAAAACCTTAACTAGGGCATCAGCGACTGTCTCTGCCTCTATATTCGACAGTGCTACTGCCTCTGGGTAACGAGTGGCATAGTCCACCACAGTGAGAATATACTTCTTACCTGATGGACTAGCCCTGGCAAGGGGACCCACAATGTCAACGGCTATGCGGGAAAAGGGTTCCCCAATGACAGGCATAGACATAAGCCTAGCTTTGGGGTGGTCCCCCCGCTTACCCACCCGTTGACAGGTGTCACAAGTACTACAATATACCCGCACATCTCGGTTAAAATTGGGCCAGAAGAAATTCTGGGTGATCCTATGAGCGGTGCGGCGGGACCCTAGATGTCCAGCTAACGGTACATCGTGCCCAATCCGCAGAATCTCTTGCCGGTATTTCGCAGGCACTACCAGCTGCCGATTTGGCGGAAGGGCAGTACTTTTCTGGACAGGTTTGGGGATTCTATATAGCCTATCCCCCATCCACTCATAACGTTCCCCATCTACTCCCTCTTCTCCAGTGTCTGCCCTAGCCCTGTACTTCTGAAGGGTCGGATCCTCCCGGGTTTCCCTCCCGTACGTCTCTGGGGTATCCCAACTCAAGGGGGTCTGGTCTAGGGTATAAGTCGGGGAAGAGAGTCTTACCTGGGTCTCAGCAGCAGGTGGGTCGGTCTCGGTGGCACGGGCCTGGGCACGGGTAGTCACCGGGTTAACATCAACGGGACCCATGGGAGCGTAGGCCGAAACAAGGGGGGCCAAGTCATTTCCAAGGAGAACATCAGCTGGTAAATCCCTCATGACCCCCACATTCACATGTCTAGCGCCCACTCCCCAATCCAAATGTACCCGGGCAACAGGTAGGCGGAACACAGTGCCCCCTGCCACCCTCACAGCCACAGTGTCTCCAGTGTGCTGGTTCTCGGACACCAAGTTCTTTTGGAGCAAGGTCATGGTAGCACCAGTATCCCGTAGACCACTGACCTCCTTCCCATTTACTTTAACCAGTTGCCGGTGCTGTTGCCGGTTATCCCGATGGACAGCTTGTACGGGGTCTGCTTCATGTAGGATGCCCCAACACTCTTGATCCTCTACGCAGTGGGCAGCGGGCTAAGGGTTACGTGGGATTCCGCCGGCGGGTCTCCTCCAGGACTGTGCTTGGTTGGCCGTGTTGAGGGGACACTCCGACCTTTTGTGTCCGATTTGCTTACATCCAAAGCACCGGATAGGCTGGGAGTAATCCCGTGAGGTGAACCGGGCTGTCTGAGGGTAGTTCGTGACTGGAGGCTGTGTGGCATAGCGGTGCACCGGGGGTTGGTAAATGGCAGCTGCTGGGGTGGCCGGGGGTCTGTACTCCACTTTAGCAGGGGGCTTAGTGGTAGCAGTGTCCAGTTTGCGGGCATCCGTATACTCATCTGCCAAGCGAGCAGCTTCATGCAGGGTGGAGGGTTTACGGTCCCGAACCCACTCCCTAACTCCTGCTGATAACTTGTCAAAGCAATGTTCCAACAGGAATAGCTGCAGCACCTCTTCCCCAGACACGGCTTGGCACCCCGCCATCCAGTGCGATGCTGTGCGGTGCACCTTACATGCCCACTCAACGTAGGAATCGCCAGCCAATTTAACAGTGTCTCTGAACCGCCTCCGGTATGCCTCCGGTGTAACCGCATACCTGGAGAGCAGAGCCTCTTTCACAGTATTATAATCCCCAACTTCCTCATCTGGAATGGCCCGAAAAGCCTCACTGGCCCGGCCGGATAATTTTCCGGATAATATCGTGACCCAGTCCTCTGCGGGTACCTGGTGTAGTGCACATTGTCTCTCAAAATCCGCAAGGTACCCATCAATCTCTCCTTCTGTTTCCAGAAAGTTTTTAAAAGCGGTAAAATGCACTTTTCTCTTTTCCACTGGGGTTGCGGTGACTTGGACTGCTGCAGCGCCGCTTTGGCGAAGTAGGTTGGCCTCCACAGCTGCTATGACCCGGTCGATAATTTCCGCAGATGGGTTGGGGCCATAGTGTGCCAGTCTTATTTTGACCGCCCGGTCAAAGCTTGCTTCTTCGGGGGTTCTGTCTGACATGCTGGGCTCATTGGTTCCTTCGTGCCCTGATACTCCGTCCATCTCGGTCAGTCTTGCAATAATCTCCCTCTTCCTGAGGTTACTGGTTTGTTGGCCCCGTTGCTCTAGCAGGTCTTTAAGGGTAGCTCTTTTTAGCCTTTCATACGGTGTTCCCATTCGGTCTGGATCCGTAGTTGCTCCTTTGGGCGATAAGGATTCTCCCGTCGCTTGCCACCAATGTTACGGTACCAACTGTATACCAAGGGTTAATGCCAGATGAACAATGTCCTGCATACAGAATCAGCACTTCACAACCTTGATCAGTTTCCCTGCAAACATGAGACCAAGCTCCACATTTCAGGTTTAAAACAGGATAATAATTTTATTTGAAGGCAGCATACAGATTTATACAGGTTTTTGACCCCCCCACAGATGGGGGTTGAAAGAATGTTGTACATTAGATAAAAGGGAGAAGCGCCCTTGACATGATACAATAGGATTATATTACTTAAACACTTCAACCACAGGACACTCTTGACTCTCCTTATCACTTAGGCGTTTTTCTCTCTGGAGGTGATCAAACAATAGAATGCTAAGCATTAATTAGATTGTAGCTGGAGCCAGCCACTTGTGGTTAGAAAATAAAGTTAACACTTTCAGTCCTGACCGAAGGGTCTGTCACAGTCACTTATAATTAAGACCAGTTCTAAGGTACATATATATATCTATTTTTGCAAAGATAAACAACTTAAAATTTAGGATTAATTTTAAAATATACAGACTATGAATGTAAGCTAAAATACAAACTGCTCTCTTTAATCTATCATTTATAATTTAACTATAGTCTTACCAATTACCTTTGTTTAAAATATTAAGAATTAGAACAATTATACATCACCAATTTTAACCAATTTGTAGTTATCTTTTCCAAATATCTTTAGATCATATCATTTGAAGGAAAGTTATCGCATAGATCAAGGTAAGTTTTAACTCCTTGCTTAAGTGAATGTGTTCCCAAGTATGGCCGCCAGTTATCAATCACCAGTCTCAGCAAGTCACAAAAAACTGTCCATGTCTTGCGTTTAGCTATCCCTTATATAATCATTGATGATCTTTTTCGTTCACGCCCACGGTGCTTGTCCCTTCTCATTGGATACTTTGGAAATGTATTTTTTTTTTAAGTCAATCTTTTGGCTGTAATACCGTATTTTGTCCATCGGGGCAGCATGACAAACAAACAGATTCATTCCTAACATTCATGTTTGCTACAATTTAAATATCTTCCATATAATGATTATTTAAAATCATTATAATTTCTTGCATTAATTACTTACACTCCGAATTCCAGGCAGGATAGCATCATGTGAATTTTCTGATTTTTTTTTTTTTTTTTTTAAATACATTTTTATTGTGCATCCAGCATACAAAAAGATAGTGCAATAACATCCATAGTTCATCAAATTCTTTTTAATATCATATTACATTAAAGTAATTTATATTGCTAACTTATTGGCTTAAAATCCATAAAAAATGTTACCAAGTCATTTCCCCACATTTATATACAAATACAGCATATGTCATACTTCTAATAAATCCTGAATGCATGAATCTTGTCTATGCAGATCTGAAATGAAAATAATAGGGTTAGTAATTTTTATGTTAAAATATAAAATATCCATATGTCTGTTTTTATGATTAAGGACCTCTTGTTTTCCTGTGAAATAAAGGGAAAAATTGTCAAATATGTATAAATCTATTTGCAGCATTTATCTCAATTGTTACTATTAATCATTGCTGTTTAGGTCCACAGATATTCATATTCATATGCTGTATTTTAACAAGGGGTTTAAAAGTATAATTTAGAACATGTGTTTTTAGCTGGTCAAATTTTTACTGCCTCAATACACAGGCAGGAACTAATTAACAAGTCTATGTTAATCACTATGTAGTCATAATTTCTTGAACATGTTTGTAGCTTCAAACATACTCACAGATGGATCAGCTATACCTTGGGCAGGAAAGCCATATATGGGCATGTACTTTTGAGGCTCCAGCATGCTAATTTCCACTTCCTTGAAATTGTGAGCATCTCATTAGGCCTTAAATCAACAGTTTTAGACATTTACGTCTCTATTCACTGTATGGGGTAAGGAATGTTTTGAAGTGACTCAATGGTCCTATCCAATCTCAACAGTTTAAACTTTTGTCATTTTCTTTGAAATGACTGTTTAAATAGACCAAATGTTTTATTGTCTTCACTTGGATGCATTTTAACTTTGCATACTGAATGGGGGAGGATTGAACTTTTTGGTCTCAAGTCAAAGCATTTAAAGTTTTGTGAATGAATGAATCATTTGGTATTGATTAGCCAAATATATATATATATTAATCTTTACATATACTTTGAGAAGGTGTAGACATAAATGTATTTTCCCCATAGGAATCAATGGGGCTGCGTTAGGAGCTAAACGCTGCTTTTTTGCAGATGTTAGTTTTTTTTTCAGCCGTCTCTCCCCCATTGATTCCTATGGGGAAATCGTGCATGAGCACATTTTACCAGCTCACCGCTAACGTAAGCAGTGCTGGTATTGAGGTGAGATGTGGAGCAAAATTTTGCTTTACGCTCACTTTTTTGATGTTAATGCCGGGTTTGTAAAAATCTGTAATACCAGCGCTGTCTATAAGTGAGCGGTGAGCATAAACTGCTCGTTAGCACCGCACCCCTCCTAACGCAAAACTTGTAATCTAGGTGATAGTGTGGGAACTTACCAAGGCTTCCACCCCCTCACAAATAATTGTGTTTTATACACACACTGTAATTATATGTATATAATCTATACACTCTGCTTAATGAAAGCAAATTAAAACAAATGAGGGGCTGAATGGTTGCCTTTGGACCCATGGTTCCATTTTTACATGGCAGGGGTAAAAAATTTTAGTTGTAATTTAGGATTCAACTGATACTGAATACAGAGAAGCCAGAAACACACTTTTTAGAACACCATATCTGACAGCAACTCCAGACTCCTCCTCTGTCACAGGATCTCACCCACTTAAAGGGACACTGAACCCAATTTCTTTTCGTTTGTGATTCAGATAGAGCATGCTATTTTAAGCAACTTTCTAATTTAGTCCTATTATGAATTTCTCTTTGTTTTCTTGCTATCTTTATTTGAAAAATAAGGCATCTAAGCTTTTTTTCTGTTCAGGACTCTGGACAGCACTTTTTTATTGGTGGATGAATTTATCCACCAATCAGCAAGAACAACCCAGGTTGTTCACCAAAAATGGGCCAGCATCTAAACTTACATTCAAGCATTTCAAATAAAGATACCAATAGAACGAAGAAAATGTGATAATAGGAGTAAATTGTAATCCACACAAATACATTTCAGTTTTGAACTGAAGCCTTTTTGTAATACATATGTATTAGATAAAATGCTTCTAATAAAAGCTATAGCTGTTTTTAAAGTGTATTTAAGTATGCTCCATGCACCAGCCTTTTTAACACAGCACTTTTCAGAGAACCTAAGGTGCTTGTACCATCTGGTAATGACTCAATTTGTTAATTGCTGACATGATACAAACCCCACTGGTGCTCTGAGCAGCTGTAGTATTTACAATGCTGGTGCACTGAGAATATCTAGCTATGCTTCACATTGCACATGCAGAGAAAAATGTTAACACTAAACACTTTTACTAGAAGCATTTGTGCCAGTTCATGTATATTGCAAATGTTTCTATTCAAAGATGTAATTCATCTATGTGCATTTACATTTTGACTGGATGTCCCTTTAAGCTTCCAAAATATTGAGAGACGCTTTACATTTTTGCATTTTTTTTACTTAGTTTAAAAGATGCAAAATAAATATATTATAATAAAATAAATATAATATATATTTATATATAATATTAGAAAAAAACACAGGAAATATATGGAGTAATGCAACCACTGCACAACCGTACAGGTTCCGTTATGCGTTGTACATGATAAACTGAAGCGCACAATAAGTCTTGTTAAAAATACAATAATATCACTGATCTGTGAATGTGCAACACTTTCATCATGAATACGTGTTCCAAGATGGCGGCACCCACTGTGAAGATGTAGCGCTTAACTAACCAGCACAAGTAAGGGGTTAAAATATGCTGACAGGAATGACTCCCACAGAAAAAAAATGTTGGTTTATTAAAGGGACATTGCAACTACAGTAACATGGTTACTCACTAACAGAAGCATAACTACAGGGTCTCAATTGAGAACGGGACCACACATCTAGAGGGGCAATCTATTCTAGCCTTGCATTCAGTAGTTGCTATAGGGGGGTCTGGGTTCCACCTGCATCATGTCAGGTCCCTCTGTGCGCCCCCCTGCAAAACAGAGCTCACAGTCTACAGAAAGTATTTGGATTGGTCTTTACAAATATGTTGACAGGATTTCCAAGATGGCCGCCACGTTCAGAAAAAAACTACTTCCATCATTGGTACAGGAAGGCTGCACAAGTGCATAATCTCTGTCATGGAATAACCAAGCACAGTCACAGAGAAGCTCCTCCTCCTCCAATGTGGCTGCTGATTCAGCTTCTCTAGAATGCAAACAGAAAGGGGCTATTGAAATAGGGGGCTCATTACAGCCTTTCCCCTGGGTCACAGTGAGGTCTAGTTATGACCCTACTCACCAGACTCTTGTTTTTCCAACTGTATCTGCTGCTTTCTTTAAAGTCATTCACTTATTTTAAAGGGACAGTCTACACCAGAATGTTTAATGTTTAAAAAGATAGATAATATGTTTTACCTTTGTGATTACCTTGTACCTAAGCCTCTGCCCCTTATCTCAGTGCTTTTGACAGACATGCCGTTTATCCAATTAGCACAGACTCCTAAATAACTCCCCAGGAGTTAGCACAATGTTATCTATAGGACAAATATGAACTAATACTGTCTAACTGTGAAAAACTTTCAAAATGCGGTGAGCTAAGAGGCGGTTTTCAACAGTTTATAATTCAGTTTGAGCCTACCTAGGTTTAGCTTTTGAAAAATATCACCGAGGGCACAAAGCAAGTTTAATGATAAAAGTCAATTGGATAGTTGTTTAAAATGTCATGCCCTATCTGAATCATAAAAGTTTAATTTTGACTAGACTGTCCCTTTAACCAATTACAGAAGACAGTTGGCAAAGCTCTGCATCTGGGTGCCGCCATCTTGGTACGCTCGTATTGTTGTCAGAAGTGGTGCACTTTCACAGATCAGGGACACTGTTGCCTTTTTGACCGTTGTAACTTGCAGGGTGTTTTTTTACACAGTTTAAAAGCCATTAGGAATAACAATGGGAAATGAAATTGCTACAAAAAAATGTACAGCTCCCGCTCTGTATTGGGCATGATACGGTATTGGGTATGATACGGCTTGTCAAGAAGACAACAATATCTGTGAATGTGCACAGGGTGCGAGAATACTTCAATTCCAAGATGGCGGCGCCCAGTCTAAAAATGCAGAACTTCACTAACCAGCACTTTTAAAGGGTTAAAATAAGAAAAGCTTTGAAAACAGCTGCAAGAACAGGAAGAATAACAATATCATGGGGATTAGTAACCTTTATACTGTAGTTGTGCCTGACATTTTTAATGTCCCTTTAAGTACAGGAACATGTAATTTTAAAAACACAAACCACTGTAATACATTTTTAAATACTCTCTTTTACACGGAGTAAAGAAAAATATAACGTCCCTTTAAGACAAGCATTATTTATAACATCAGAATGATTCCTGATAAACATAGACATCAGCTTGAAGTAAACAGTCCCTGATTTAACCCGAGTCACATTTCAAGTCTATAATTAGATGTTAGGCTGAGCACCAGGACCTGTTTACAGGTATTTATTCAGCACAGTGTGTAAAAGGTAACGCCCTGCAGCTCTCTGAGAACTTGCAATGCTCTGCAGTGTGGTGACAGGAATAGTGATAGGTAGGTCTGTGTAATGATTACAATAAATATACCAAATATCACAAAGAAAAAAATGTGAAATAAATGTGATAACAAAAATCATAAAAGGAAAACCAAATAAAGTTCTGAATCAAGGATATGTCTGTGTCCTCTGGATGAGTTTTTCAGCTTGTTAGCATTCCTCAGTGAGATCCCATGAAAAAGGAAACAGAAAATTGCAACATAGTGTGAATCTGTAACGGCACTTTGAGGAAGTAGTTGTTTTGTAACAAATGACTACTCACATTTGTTGGAGCTTTCGACTAAGCTCAAGGATATGCGCACTCCCACTTTATACTGATGGGAAAACAGTACACTAGGCAAAACTTGGATACAAATTTATTTTAAAATATATAAAAGCGTCACATAAGCCTTGATAACACCACAATGTAAGGGTACAAAAGCAGATATGCTGTAATAAATGCTTCAAATCGCCAAACTTGCAAAGAGGTAAATGGATCAGCAGGAGTGTGACCGCCGAAACCAAAACCTCTTTAGTAGCAAGACAATAGCGCTAAGCCCCCAGGTGTCCTGGCTAGTGTAGAGACGTGATAAAACTCAATATAGAACAGTTCAGTTCCGACGTACGTTTCGCAAGTATGCTTTGTCAAAGAATTCCTTGACAAAGCATACCTGCGAAACGTACGTCGGAACTGAACTGTTCTATATTGAGTTTTATTGCGTCTCTACACTAGCCAGGACACCTGGGGGCTTAGCGCTATTGTCTTGCTACTAAAGAGGTTTTGTTTCGGCGGTCACACTCCTGCTGATCCATTTACCTCTTTGCAAGTTTGGCGATTTGAAGCATTTATTACAGCATATCTGCTTTTGTACCCTTACATTGTGGTGTTATCAAGGCTTATGTGACGCTTTTATATATTTTAAAATAAATTTGTATCCAAGTTTTGCCTAGTGTACTGTTTTCCCATCAGTATAAAGTGGGAGTGCGCATATCCTTGAGCTTAGTCGAAAGCTCCAACAAATGTGAGTAGTCATTTGTTACAAAACAACTACTTCCTCAAAGTGCCGTTACAGATTCACACTATGTTGCAATTTTCTGTTTCCTTTTTCATGGGATCTCACTGAGGAATGCTAACAAGCTGAAAAATTCATCCAGAGGACACAGACATATCCTTGATTCAGAACTTTATTTGGTTTTCCTTTTATGATTTTTGTTATCACATTTATTTCACAGGTCTGTGTAATGATGCTCTGCAGTGCATGAGATATAGTGACAGGTAGGTCTGTATAATGACTGCAGCTCTCTGAGAAGTGGTGATGCTCTGCAGTGCATGAGATATAGTGACAGGTAGGTCTGTGTAATGACTGCAGCTCTCTGTGAAGTGGTGATGCTCTGCGGTGCATGAGAGGTATAGTGACAGGTAGGTCTGTGTAATGACTGCAGCTCTCTGAGAACTTGCGATGCTCTGCAGTGCATGAGAGCTATAGTGACAGGTAGGGCTGTGTAATGACTGCAGTTCTCTGAGAACTTGTGATGCTCTGCAGTGTGGTGACAGGAATAGTGACAGGTAGGTCTGTGTAATGACTGCAGTTCTCTGAGAACTTGTGATGCCCTGCAGTGTGGTGACAGGAATAGTAATAGGTAGGTCTGTGTAATGACTTCAGCTCTCTGTGAAGTGGTGATGCTCTGCAGTGCATGAGAGGTATAGTGACAGGTAGGTCTGTGTAATGACTGCAGCTCTCTGTGAAGTGGCGATGCTCTGCGGTGCATGAGATATAGTGACAGGTAGGTCTGTGTAATAACTGCAACTCACTGAGAAGTGGTGATGCTCTGCAGTGCATGAGAGGTATAGTGACAGGTAGGTCTGTGTAATGACTGCAGCTCTCTGAGAAGTGGTGATGCTCTGCAGTGCATGAGATATAAAGACAGGTAGGTCTGTGTTGTGACTGCAGCTCTCTGTGAAGTGGCGATGCTCTGCAGTGCATGAGATATAGTGACAGGTAGGTCTGTGTAATGACAGCAGCTCTCTGAGAAGTGGTGATGCTCTGCGGTGCATGAGAGGTATAGTGACAGGTAGGTATGTGTAATGACTGCAGCTCTCTGAGAAGTGGCGATGCTCTGCAGTGCATGAGATATAGTGACAGGTAGGTCTGTGTAATGACTGCAGCTCTCTGTGAAGTGGTGATGCTCTGCAGTGCATGAGATATAGTGACAGGTAGGTCTGTGTAATGACTGCAGCTCTCTGAGAAGTGGCGATGCTCTGCAGTGCATGAGATATAGTGACAGGTAGGTCTGTGTAATGACTGCAGCTCTCTGAGAAGTGGCGATGCTCTGCAGTGCATGAGAGGTATAGTAACAGGTAGGTCTGTGTAATGACTGTAGCTCTCTGAGAAGTGGCGATGCTCTGCAGTGCATGAGATATAGTGACAGGTAGGTCTGTGTAATGACTGCAACTCTCTGAGAAGTGGTGATGCTCTGCAGTACATGAGATATAGTGACAGGTAGGTCTGTGTAATGACTGCAGCTCTCTGTGAAGTGGTGATGCTCTGCAGTGCATGAGGTATAGTGACAGGTAGGTCTGTGTAATGACTGCAGCTCTCTGTGAAGTGGCGATGCTCTGCAGTGCATGAGATATAGTGACAGGTAGGTCTGTGTAATGACTGCAGCTCTCTGTGAAGTGGCGATGCTCTGCAGTGCATGAGATATAGTGACAGGTAGGTCTGTGTAATGACTGCAGCTCTCTGAGAAGTGGTGATGCTCTGCAGTGCATGAGATATAGTGACAGGTAGGTCTGTGTAATGACTGCAGCTCTCTGAGAAGTGGTGATGCTCTGCGGTGCATGAGATATAGTGACAGGTAGGTCTGTGTAATTACTGCAACTCTCTGTGAAGTGGTGATGCTCTGCGGTGCATGAGATATAGTGACAGGTAGGTCTGTGTAATGACTGCAACTCACTGAGAAGTGGTGATGCTCTGCGGTGCATGAGGTATAGTGACAGGTAGGTCTGTGTAATGACTGCAGCTCTCTGAGAAGTGGCGATGCTCTGCAGTGCATGAGAGGTATAGTGACAGGTAGGTCTGTGTAATGACTGCAACTCTCTGAGAAGTGGTGATGCTCTGCAGTGCATGAGATATAGTGACAGGTAGGTCTGTGTAATGACTGCAGCTCTCTGAGAAGTGGTGATGCTCTGCAGTGCATGAGATATAGTGACAGGTAGGTCTGTGTAATGACTGCAGCTCTCTGAGAAGTGGTGATGCTCTGCAGTGCATGAGATATAGTGACAGGTAGGTCTGTGTAATGACTGCAACTCACTGAGAAGTGGGGATGCTCTGCAGTGCCTGAGAGGTATAGTGACAGGTAGGTCTGTGTAATGACTGCAGCTCTCTGTGAAGTGGCGATGCTCTGCAGTGCATGAGATATAGTGACAGGTAGGTCTGTGTAATGACAGCAGCTCTCTGAGAAGTGGTGATGCTCTGCGGTGCATGAGAGGTATAGTGACAGGTAGGTCTGTGTAATGACTGCAGCTCTCTGTGAAGTGGTGATGCTCTGCGGTGCATGAGAGGTATAGTGACAGGTAGGTCTGTGTAATGACTGCAGCTCTCTGTGAAGTGGTGATGCTCTGCAGTGCATGAGAGGTATAGTGACAGGTAGGTCTGTGTAATGACTGCAGCTCTCTGAGAAGTGGTGATGCTCTGCAGTGCAGGAGGTATAGTGACAGGTAGGTCTGTGTAATGACTGCAGCTCTCTGAGAAGTGGTGATGCTCTGCAGTGCATGAGGTATAGTGACAGGTAGGTCTGTGTAATGACTGCAGCTCACTGAGAAGTGGTGATGCTCTGCAGTGCATGTGGTATAGTGACAGGTAGGTCTGTGTAATGACTGCAGCTCACTGAGAAGTGGCGATGCTCTGCGGTGCATGAGATATAGTGACAGGTAGGTCTGTGTAATGACAGCAGCTCTCTGTGAAGTGGCGATGCTCTGCAGTGCATGAGATATAGTGACAGGTAGGTCTGTGTAATGATTGCAGCTGTCTGAGAAGTGGCGATGCTCTGCAGTGCATGAGATATAGTGACAGGTAGGTCTGTGTAATGACTGCAGCTCTCTGTGAAGTGGTGATGCTCTGCAGTGCATGAGAGGTATAGTGACAGGTAGGTCTGTGTAATGATTGCAGCTCTCTGAGAAGTGGTGATGCTCTGCAGTGCATGAGATATAGTGACAGGTAGGTCTGTGTAATGACTGTAGCTCTCTGTGAAGTGGTGATGCTCTGCAGTGCATGAGATATAGTGACAGGTAGGTCTGTATAATGACTGCAGCTCTCTGAGAAGTGGTGATGCTCTGCAGTGCATGAGATATAGTGACAGGTAGGTCTGTATAATGACTGCAGCTCTCTGAGAAGTGGTGATGCTCTGCGGTGCATGAGATATAGTGACAGGTAGGTCTGTGTAATGACTGCAGCTCACTGAGAAGTGGCGATGCTCTGCAGTACATGAGAGGTATAGTGACAGGTAGGTCTGAGTAATGACTGCAACTCTCTGAGAAGTGGCGATGCTCTGCAGTACATGAGAGGTATAGTAACAGGTAGGTCTGTGTAATGACTGCAGCTCTCTGAGAAGTGGTGATGCTCTGCAGTGCATGAGATATAGTGACAGGTAGGTCTGTATAATGACTGCAGCTCTCTGAGAAGTGGTGATGCTCTGCGGTGCATGAGATATAGTGACAGGTAGGTCTGTGTAATGACTTCAGCTCTCTGAGAAGTGGTGATGCTCTGCAGTGCATGAGATATAGTGACAGGTAGGTCTGTGTAATGACTGCAGCTCTCTGAGAAGTGGCGATGCTCTGCAGTGCATGAGATATAGTGACAGGTAGGTCTGTGTAATGACTGCAGCTCTCTGTGAAGTGGTGATGCTCTGCAGTACATGAGAGGTATAGTGACAGGTAGGTCTGTGTAATGACTGCAGCTCTCTGAGAAGTGGTGATGCTCTGCAGTGCATGAGATATAGTGACAGGTAGGTCTGTGTAATGACTGCAGCTCTCTGAGAAGTGGTGATGCTCTGCAGTGCATGAGATATAGTGACAGGTAGGTCTGTATAATGACTGCAGCTCTCTGAGAAGTGGTGATGCTCTGCAGTGCATGAGATATAGTGACAGGTAGGTCTGTGTAATGACTGCAGCTCTCTGTGAAGTGGTGATGCTCTGCGGTGCATGAGAGGTATAGTGACAGGTAGGTCTGTGTAATGACTGCAGCTCTCTGAGAAGTGGCGATGCTCTGCAGTGCATGAGATATAGTGACAGGTAGGTCTGTGTAATGACTGCAGCTCTCTGAGAAGTGGCGATGCTCTGCAGTGCATGAGAGGTATAGTGACAGGTAGCTCTGTGTAATGACTGCAGCTCTCTGAGAACTGGTGATGCTCTGTGGTGCATGAGAGGTATAGTGACAGGTAGGTCTGTGTAATGACTGCAGCTCTCTGTGAAGTGGTGATGCTCTGCAGTGCATGAGAGGTATAGTGACAGGTAGGTCTGTGTAATGACTGCAGCTCACTGAGAAGTGGCGATGCTTTGCAGTGCATGAGATATAGTGACAGGTAGGTCTGTGTAATGACTGCAGCTCTCTGAGAAGTGGTGATGCTCTGCAGTGCATGAGATATAGTGACAGGTAGGTCTGTGTAATGACTGCAGCTCTCTGAGAAGTGGTGATGCTCTGCGGTGCATGAGATATAGTGACAGGTAGGTCTGTGTAATTACTGCAACTCTCTGTGAAGTGGTGATGCTCTGCGGTGCATGAGATATAGTGACAGGTAGGTCTGTGTAATGACTGCAACTCACTGAGAAGTGGTGATGCTCTGCGGTTCATGAGGTATAGTGACAGGTAGGTCTGTGTAATGACTGCAGCTCTCTGAGAAGTGGCGATGCTCTGCAGTGCATGAGAGGTATAGTGACAGGTAGGTCTGTGTAATGACTGCAACTCTCTGAGAAGTGGTGATGCTCTGCAGTGCATGAGATATAGTGACAGGTAGGTCTGTGTAATGACTGCAGCTCTCTGAGAAGTGGTGATGCTCTGCAGTGCATGAGATATAGTGACAGGTAGGTCTGTGTAATGACTGCAGCTCTCTGAGAAGTGGTGATGCTCTGCAGTGCATGAGATATAGTGACAGGTAGGTCTGTGTAATGACTGCAACTCACTGAGAAGTGGGGATGCTCTGCAGTGCCTGAGAGGTATAGTGACAGGTAGGTCTGTGTAATGACTGCAGCTCTCTGTGAAGTGGCGATGCTCTGCAGTGCATGAGATATAGTGACAGGTAGGTCTGTGTAATGACAGCAGCTCTCTGAGAAGTGGTGATGCTCTGCGGTGCATGAGAGGTATAGTGACAGGTAGGTCTGTGTAATGACTGCAGCTCTCTGTGAAGTGGTGATGCTCTGCGGTGCATGAGAGGTATAGTGACAGGTAGGTCTGTGTAATGACTGCAGCTCTCTGTGAAGTGGTGATGCTCTGCAGTGCATGAGAGGTATAGTGACAGGTAGGTCTGTGTAATGACTGCAGCTCTCTGAGAAGTGGTGATGCTCTGCAGTGCAGGAGGTATAGTGACAGGTAGGTCTGTGTAATGACTGCAGCTCTCTGAGAAGTGGTGATGCTCTGCAGTGCATGAGGTATAGTGACAGGTAGGTCTGTGTAATGACTGCAGCTCACTGAGAAGTGGTGATGCTCTGCAGTGCATGTGGTATAGTGACAGGTAGGTCTGTGTAATGACTGCAGCTCACTGAGAAGTGGCGATGCTCTGCGGTGCATGAGATATAGTGACAGGTAGGTCTGTGTAATGACAGCAGCTCTCTGTGAAGTGGCGATGCTCTGCAGTGCATGAGATATAGTGACAGGTAGGTCTGTGTAATGATTGCAGCTGTCTGAGAAGTGGCGATGCTCTGCAGTGCATGAGATATAGTGACAGGTAGGTCTGTGTAATGACTGCAGCTCTCTGTGAAGTGGTGATGCTCTGCAGTGCATGAGAGGTATAGTGACAGGTAGGTCTGTGTAATGACTGCAGCTCTCTGAGAAGTGGTGATGCTCTGCAGTGCATGAGATATAGTGACAGGTAGGTCTGTGTAATGACTGTAGCTCTCTGTGAAGTGGTGATGCTCTGCAGTGCATGAGATATAGTGACAGGTAGGTCTGTATAATGACTGCAGCTCTCTGAGAAGTGGTGATGCTCTGCAGTGCATGAGATATAGTGACAGGTAGGTCTGTATAATGACTGCAGCTCTCTGAGAAGTGGTGATGCTCTGCGGTGCATGAGATATAGTGACAGGTAGGTCTGTGTAATGACTGCAGCTCACTGAGAAGTGGCGATGCTCTGCAGTACATGAGAGGTATAGTGACAGGTAGGTCTGAGTAATGACTGCAACTCTCTGAGAAGTGGCGATGCTCTGCAGTACATGAGAGGTATAGTAACAGGTAGGTCTGTGTAATGACTGCAGCTCTCTGAGAAGTGGTGATGCTCTGCAGTGCATGAGATATAGTGACAGGTAGGTCTGTATAATGACTGCAGCTCTCTGAGAAGTGGTGATGCTCTGCGGTGCATGAGATATAGTGACAGGTAGGTCTGTGTAATGACTTCAGCTCTCTGAGAAGTGGTGATGCTCTGCAGTGCATGAGATATAGTGACAGGTAGGTCTGTGTAATGACTGCAGCTCTCTGAGAAGTGGCGATGCTCTGCAGTGCATGAGATATAGTGACAGGTAGGTCTGTGTAATGACTGCAGCTCTCTGTGAAGTGGTGATGCTCTGCAGTACATGAGAGGTATAGTGACAGGTAGGTCTGTGTAATGACTGCAGCTCTCTGAGAAGTGGTGATGCTCTGCAGTGCATGAGATATAGTGACAGGTAGGTCTGTGTAATGACTGCAGCTCTCTGAGAAGTGGTGATGCTCTGCAGTGCATGAGATATAGTGACAGGTAGGTCTGTATAATGACTGCAGCTCTCTGAGAAGTGGTGATGCTCTGCAGTGCATGAGATATAGTGACAGGTAGGTCTGTGTAATGACTGCAGCTCTCTGTGAAGTGGTGATGCTCTGCGGTGCATGAGAGGTATAGTGACAGGTAGGTCTGTGTAATGACTGCAGCTCTCTGAGAAGTGGCGATGCTCTGCAGTGCATGAGATATAGTGACAGGTAGGTCTGTGTAATGACTGCAGCTCTCTGAGAAGTGGCGATGCTCTGCAGTGCATGAGAGGTATAGTGACAGGTAGCTCTGTGTAATGACTGCAGCTCTCTGAGAACTGGTGATGCTCTGCGGTGCATGAGAGGTATAGTGACAGGTAGGTCTGTGTAATGACTGCAGCTCTCTGTGAAGTGGTGATGCTCTGCAGTGCATGAGAGGTATAGTGACAGGTAGGTCTGTGTAATGACTGCAGCTCACTGAGAAGTGGCGATGCTTTGCAGTGCATGAGATATAGTGACAGGTAGGTCTGTGTAATGACTGCAGCTCTCTGAGAAGTGGTGATGCTCTGCAGTGCATGAGATATAGTGACAGGTAGGTCTGTGTAATGACTGCAGCTCTCTGAGAAGTGGTGATGCTCTGCGGTGCATGAGATATAGTGACAGGTAGGTCTGTGTAATTACTGCAACTCTCTGTGAAGTGGTGATGCTCTGCGGTGCATGAGATATAGTGACAGGTAGGTCTGTGTAATGACTGCAACTCACTGAGAAGTGGTGATGCTCTGCGGTGCATGAGGTATAGTGACAGGTAGGTCTGTGTAATGACTGCAGCTCTCTGAGAAGTGGCGATGCTCTGCAGTGCATGAGAGGTATAGTGACAGGTAGGTCTGTGTAATGACTGCAACTCTCTGAGAAGTGGTGATGCTCTGCAGTGCATGAGATATAGTGACAGGTAGGTCTGTGTAATGACTGCAGCTCTCTGAGAAGTGGTGATGCTCTGCAGTGCATGAGATATAGTGACAGGTAGGTCTGTGTAATGACTGCAGCTCTCTGAGAAGTGGTGATGCTCTGCAGTGCATGAGATATAGTGACAGGTAGGTCTGTGTAATGACTGCAACTCACTGAGAAGTGGGGATGCTCTGCAGTGCCTGAGAGGTATAGTGACAGGTAGGTCTGTGTAATGACTGCAGCTCTCTGTGAAGTGGCGATGCTCTGCAGTGCATGAGATATAGTGACAGGTAGGTCTGTGTAATGACAGCAGCTCTCTGAGAAGTGGTGATGCTCTGCGGTGCATGAGAGGTATAGTGACAGGTAGGTCTGTGTAATGACTGCAGCTCTCTGTGAAGTGGTGATGCTCTGCGGTGCATGAGAGGTATAGTGACAGGTAGGTCTGTGTAATGACTGCAGCTCTCTGTGAAGTGGTGATGCTCTGCAGTGCATGAGAGGTATAGTGACAGGTAGGTCTGTGTAATGACTGCAGCTCTCTGAGAAGTGGTGATGCTCTGCAGTGCCTGAGAGGTATAGTAACAGGTAGGTCTGTGTAATGACAGCAGCTCCCTGAGAAGTGGTGATGCTCTGCAGTGCATGAGATATAGTGACAGGTAGGTCTGTGTAATGACTGCAGCTCTCTGAGAAGTGGTGATGCTCTGCAGTGCATGAGATATAGTGACAGGTAGGTCTGTGTAATGATTGCAGCTGTCTGAGAAGTGGCGATGCTCTGCAGTGCATGAGAGGTATAGTGACAGGTAGGTCTGTGTAATGACTGTAGCTCTCTGAGAAGTGGCGATGCTCTGCGGTGCATGAGATATAGTGACAGGTAGGTCTGTGTAATGACTGCAGCTCTCTGAGAAGTGGCGATGCTCTGCAGTGCATGAGATATAGTGACAGGTAGGTCTGTGTAATGACTGCAGCTCTCTGTGAAGTGGTGATGCTCTGCAGTACATGAGAGGTATAGTGACAGGTAGGTCTGTGTAATGACTGCAGCTCTCTGTGAAGTGGCGATGCTCTGCAGTGCATGAGAGGTATAGTAACAGGTAGGTCTGTGTAATGACAGCAGCTCCCTGAGAAGTGGCGATGCTCTGCAGTGCATGAGATATAGTGACAGGTAGGTCTGTGTAATGACTGCAGCTCTCTGAGAAGTGGTGATGCTCTGCGGTGCATGAGATATAGTGACAGGTAGGTCTGTGTAATAACTGCAACTCTCTGTGAAGTGGTGATGCTCTGCAGTGCATGAGATATAGTGACAGGTAGGTCTGTGTAATGATTGCAGCTGTCTGAGAAGTGGTGATGCTCTGCAGTGCATGAGAGGTATAGTGACAGGTAGGTCTGAGTAATGACTGCAACTCTCTGAGAAGTGGTGATGCTCTGCAGTGCATGAGATAAAGTGACAGGTAGGTCTGTGTAATGACTGCAGCTCTCTGAGAAGTGGTGATGCTCTGCGGTGCATGAGATATAGTGACAGGCAGGTCTGTGTAATAACTGCAGGTCCCAGATCACAGTTTTCTCTGTGTTCCCTGTCCATACCTATGTGTTTAACCCCTGCAAAATTGCATTATTATTGATCAGAGATAATTTTGTGGTCAACCCTTCGCAAAAAGTGTTAAATACATAGGTAAAGTCCTGCTCAGGATTCCCAAAAGCTGCAACCCCCAAAAAGAAATGCCTGGTGATTGATGGCTACATGCGACTGCCACCAATTCGCTCACAGGACGCTAGTGAAGGTTAAACAAATGGCTAGGATCAGTTAAACCAAAAAATCACTTTCTCTAATGAATTGCATAAGAATGTCCCTTTAATCTCTGGATATACTACTGATCCTGAGCTAAACACAGGTGGTTGTGCACAAATGTGTGCCCTGATTGGCTCATTGACTGAGTTCTCCAAACTCTGAACCAGTAGTGCATTGTCGCTCAAAACTTTTACCTATAGACTTTTGTTTGGGTTAACACATAGGTATATACAAACAGTAACCCAATACAAAAATGCTCTAACTCATGTGTATTTTCACATTGCAGTGTGATGTTTCTTTAAACTTTCCAGAAATAAACACTGGAATTATTTTTACAACAACATTTAGAACTTTTTTTTTTTTTTAAAAAGCAGTAAACCCTGGGATTGGTGGCCCTATGGCATGTAAGTAAAGATCATCTGCAACAGTCTGTGCAACAATCTGCTGACCTTTCCGGTCTCTAAATATTTTTCAGGAAAATTTATTCTGAGAAATCAAAAGAGAACTCAGTGTGCTGAAAACAGAATGAGATCAGGAAAGCAGACAGGGGGGGGGAATGCTGAAAGATGGGGGGAGCTGTGTGTGAGGGGGGGGGAGCTGTGTCTGAGGTGGGGGAAGGGGATTTAGATTTCTGCAGACTACAGGACAAAGATAAAATACACCAGTGATTTGTAGCTCTGCAAACAGGAATTTAGACTAAATCAGAGGAAAAAGGATACAGGGTATGTGGGCCCCTGCTCCAGCTGAGCAATAACAAACTATCTATTATACTACAACAAAAGCAGAAAAGCTGCGGTCACATTAAAGAAACATGTTTTCAGTTTCTCACGGCCAAATGGGTGGGAGCTTTTGGGACAGTAAAATCAAAATGAAACAACGATTCAGACAGTGCACGTAATTCTATAAACATCCCAGTTTACTTCTATTATCTAATTTGCTTTGTTCTCTTGGTATCCTTTGTTGGAAAGCATACTTAGGTAGGCTCAGAATCAGCAATGCACTACTGGGAGCTAGCTGCTGATTGATGGTTGCACACATACGCCTCTTGTTATTGGCTAACCAGTTGTGCACAGCTAGTTTCCAGAACTTCATTGCTGCTCCTTTCAACAAAAGATACAAAGAGAACAACACCAATTTAATAAATGTAATTAAAAAAACAAATTGGAAATTGCCTGCTCTATGATCTGAATGATGAATGTTTAATTTTATGGTCTATTTAACCCTTTCACTGCTGAGCCTTTTTTCCCCCCCTGTGCTGATCTAATTTTGAGCTTTCTTGCTACCTACATTTAAACACTATTGTAAATCAAATTTTAGTGAGTGACCCATACAAATTATATATTGTTTTTTTCAGCAGATTCACAATATACCATTATTATATTTATATTGTGTGGCATATGAGATACCTGTGGCAAAAACTGTTAAAAAAATATATATATAATTTTTTCTTACATTTTAGTAAATAATATTAAAAATTGCCGAGTGACCACTGCTGTTACTGTGATCACCTGAGTGACTATACAGTTACCACAGTGATCACCTGACTATACTGTTACCACAGTAATCACATGACTATACTGTTACCACAGTAATCACATGACTATACTGTTACCACAGTAATCACATGACTATACTGTTACCACAGTAATCACATGACTATACTGTTACCACAGTAATCACATGACTATACTGTTACCACAGTAATCACATGACTATACTGTTACCACAGTGATCACATGACTATACTGTTACCACAGTAATCACCTGACTATACTGTTACCACAGTAATCACCTGACTATACAGTTACCACAGTAATCACCTGACTATACTGTTACCACAGCGATCACATGACTATACTGTTACCACAGTGATCACCTGACTATACAGTTACCACAGTAATCACCTGACTATACAGTTACCACAGTGATCACCTGACTATACTGTTACCACATTGATCACCTGACTATACTGTTACCACAGCGATCACATGACTATACTGTTATCACAGTGATCACCTGACTATACTGTTACCACATTGATCACCTGACTATACTGTTACCACAGCGATCACATGACTATACTGTTATCACAGTGATCACCTGACTATACTGTTACCACAGCGATCACATGACTATACTGTTACCACAGTGATCACCTGACTATACTGTTACCACAGCGATCACCTGACTATACTGTTACCACAGTGATCACCTGACTATACTGTTACCACAGTGATCACCTGACTATACTGTTATCACAGCGATCACATGACTATACTGTTATCACAGTAATCACCTGACTATACTGTTACCACAGTGATCACACGACTATACTGTTACCACAGTGATCACCTGACTATACTGTTACCACAGTGATCACATGACTATACTGTTACCACAGTAATCACCTGACTATACTGTTACCACAGTAATCACCTGACTATACAGTTACCACAGTAATCACCTGACTATACTGTTACCACAGCGATCACATGACTATACTGTTACCACAGTGATCACCTGACTATACAGTTACCACAGTAATCACCTGACTATACAGTTACCACAGTGATCACCTGACTATACTGTTACCACATTGATCACCTGACTATACTGTTACCACAGCGATCACATGACTATACTGTTATCACAGTGATCACCTGACTATACTGTTACCACATTGATCACCTGACTATACTGTTACCACAGCGATCACATGACTATACTGTTATCACAGTGATCACCTGACTATACTGTTACCACAGCGATCACATGACTATACTGTTACCACAGTGATCACCTGACTATACTGTTACCACAGCGATCACCTGACTATACTGTTACCACAGTGATCACCTGACTATACTGTTACCACAGTGATCACCTGACTATACTGTTATCACAGCGATCACATGACTATACTGTTATCACAGTAATCACCTGACTATACTGTTACCACAGTGATCACACGACTATACTGTTATCACAGTGATCACCTGACTATACTGTTACCACAGCGATCACATGACTATACTGTTATCACAGTGATCACCTGACTATACTGTTACCACAGTGATCACACGACTATACTGTTATCACAGTGATCACCTGACTATACTGTTACCACAGCGATCACATGACTATACTGTTACCACAGAGATCACAAGACTGTACTGTTACCACAGTGATCACCTGACTATACTGTTACCACAGTGATCACCTGACTATACTGTTACCACAGTGATCACCTGACTATACTGTTACCACAGTGATCACACAACTATACTGTTATCACAGTAATCACCTGACTATACTGTTACCACAGTGATCACCTGACTATACTGTTACCACAGTGATCACCTGACTATACTGTTACCACAGTGATCACCTGACTATACTGTTACCACAGTGATCACACGACTATACTGTTACCACAGTGATCACACGACTATACTGTTACCACAGTGATCACACGACTATACTGTTACCACAGTGATCACCTGATTATACTGTTACCACAGTGATCACCTGATTATATAGACAAAATTCATATCTTTTTTGAGAGAGGGACTTGTCTACTAGCAAAAAATTATTAGGGGTCTCTACACAGGCTAGGGGTCTTGGAGATTTGTTGCTGCTATGGGAGATGAGATTAAGCGTTTTCTACCCCATTTGTGACTTACCCACGTGCATATGTGGTGATGTAACCGCATTCACATGAAGCTTGGGAGTGCCACCCATTAGGCCACCAACAATCCCCGGCCTGTAGTGAGGGGGATCGCTGAAAACAGTGTTTGATCGACTATCCCCCTGCATGACAAGAAGAGCTCTTCATGCGCCTACAGGTATCAATATGCATGGCGAGAACGCCTTGTCATGCGCATAGAAGGGGTTGATATCTAAAAATATTCATAATATTCTTTTGGTTACTGATGTCCACTTAAAGGGATATTGAACTCAAAATTAAATTCCACATAAAATGCTTAAAGGGGCATAAAGAAGGAAAAAATAAAAGCTCTACTGCAGTACAATATTTCTTATTGCTCTAATGCTTAAGCGTAATTATTTGTTTGACCCCCTAAAAGGGTTAAATATATAGTTATACTTAAAAATGTCATCTCCAAATGATACAGAAAGCGCACAGCCGATACTGAGCTAAACATGGCGGGTGTTCGGTTTCTACCTCTGCCATGTTTTTCAGGAGAGATATGAGAGAGAAAAATTGAAAAAAAAAGAAAAACCGACAAAACATTATATAAGATGTCCAAAAAACAACTTTTCTTAGAAATGATAAGGTTACTATAATCAATACACATTTCACAAAAAGAAAGTGCAAATACATTTATGAAAACACAAAATATATTAATAGAATTAAAACGCAAGTAAGCCTCTGTGTTTGGTCTTATATATTCTGTTATATTGTATTAATGCCAACACATCTTATTTTTGGACAGCATCATAATGTGTGTTTGTGTGTGAGTGTGTGTGTGTGTGTGTGTGTGTGTGTGTGTGTGTGTGTGTGTGTGTGTGTGTGTGTGTGTGTGTGTGTGTGTGTGTGTGTCAAAAACAGAGAACATCACTCCTGAGATTGAACAAAAGCCTTTACATACCCTGGCAGAATTTATGATTTCTTGCCATTTTTCAGAGAATATGAATGATAACACAAAAACTTTTCTTTTACTGATGGTTAGTGTTTGGCTGAAGCCATTTATTATCAATCAACTGTGTTTACTCTTTTTAAATCATAATGATAACAGAAACTACCCAAATGACCCTGATCAAAAGTTTACATACCCTGGTGATTTTGGCCTGATAACATGCACACAAGTTAACACTAAGGGGTTTGAATGGCTGTTAAAGGTAACCATCCTCACCTGTGATCTGTTTGCTTATAATTAGTGTGTGTGTATAAAAGGTCAATGAGTTTCTGGACTCCTGACAAACCCTTGCATCTTTCATCCAGTGCTGCACTGACGTTTCTGGATTCTGCGTCATGGGGAAAGCAAAAGAATTGTCAAAGGATCTGCGGGAAAAGGTAGTTGAACTGTTTAAAACAGGAAAGGGATATAAAAAGATATCTAAGGAATTGAGAATGCACATCAGCAGTGTTCAAACTCTAATCAAAAAGTGGAAAATGAGGGGTTCTGTTGAAACCAAACCGTGGTCAGGTAGACCAACCCCTTAGTGTTAACTTGTGTGCATGTTATCAGGCCAAAATCACCAGGGTATGTAAACTTTTGATCAGGGTCATTTGGGTAGTTTCTGTTATCATTATGATTTAAAAAGAGTAAACACAGTTGATTGATAATAAATGGCTTCAGCCAAACACTAACCATCAGTAAAAGAAAAGTTTTTGTGTTATCATTCATATTCTCTGAAAAATGGCAAGAAATCATAAATTCTGCCAGGGTATGTAAACTTATGAGCACAACTGTATATATATATGTATGTGTAAGTGTGTGTATATATATATATACATATATATTATTCAATTAGCACGTGTTCCAGCACTCCAGCTTCAACTAATAATGAAGCACCTGGGTGCAATCCTCAATGGATTGTAGATAAGAGCTAGGAAAGGGAGGGCACTCTCAGGATTTATATACATCAAAATTAGTTTATTGTTTATAACAACAACGTTAGAAAGTCATAAGGATAGGTCGACGTTTCGGCTTACATAGAAGCCTTCATCAAGACAGATGAACAACTCACAACGGCGACTAGCAGCCGCACACAACACCACCGGCAAAACAGAATTCAGTGGTGAAATATAAGACCTACGAGTGCGGTCTCTGCTTTTTGTTTATATTATCTCTATGCACTGCACCTAGGCATCATATGTATAACGTGAGTGCTTGGTGACCACAATCTGCTTATATATATATATATATATATATATATATATATATATATATATATACACCCT